>NC_066342.1:14785345-14830345 GCF_022539315.1 Serinus canaria
TGATATGCAGATAAGTTTAGAGCCGAAATGCAATGGGGCAAGCCCCTGTTCCAAACGCAATTAATAAACCCCTAAACCAGCGAGCCAATATAGAATTCAGAGATCAAAGTGGTCTCTAGACATCAGGGGTGAGGTGAGAAGCCAGCAGAGACTCTGAAAACCTTAATGGCCCCTCACCACAACTTAAGAAGATGATGGTTAGAGCCAGGACCTGAGACTGCCAACTCAAAACCGGGATCCTGGGGGTGTATACCCCTGCCTGCTCTCGTGAGGCCAGACCCCCAGCTCTGTCCCCTGGTGGACAAAGCTGCATTTGCCTCCTCCTCCGAGTCACTCCAGGGAGCTGCGACGGCGAACCCGCGGATCCGTCGGGCTTCCCAGCCTTGAGCTGATCACTTTTAATAAAGGCATCAAAAAGGGAGAAATATCTCCTGCCCTGTTTATTTCACAAGATATATCAAAAAGTACCACAAGGAGAACAGGACACAGAGGAGGTCTGAATAGGTCCCTCCTTCTCCTTGTAGAAAATTCTTAGACGTAAAAAATAACTTTGGCAAGACATAGATAATAAAATGTATAAAAATTGCAATGAAAAACATGTGTTTATATAGAAGGGGAGGGATTGTAATATGTGATGTAAAGTAATTCATGCTTAGGTGGAAAAATGTATAAAATAAAAATTGTAAAATAAATTAAACATGTAATGGAAATCCAAAAAGCCTCTGACCATGGACAACCCAGAGACAGATTACCACACCGAAGTTGTGAAACTCCTGGTAGCAGCAGGAAAGAATGCCTCCTTAACAAGGAAAAAGGACGTGGCTAGTGCGAAAATGAACTTCTCCCGGAACCACCTGGGAACACCCAAGGACAATCAGTACTTGATAAGTATCATCAGTCAAGATAACCAAAGTTGTTAAGAACATACATCTGAATACATGACTTCTCCTGACATGATCAGCGCCCGCCACCACCCAAGAAACAGCATTTGTCCAGCCCTGTACAGTAAAAAGAAACTTCATACATATGCTGGGTGACAAAAGAAATCGGGCCACCTCTGCCTCAGGCAGAAAAAACTGTATAAAACAGCCCCACTGGAGATGGCATTTGTGAACAGAGGGAGGTCCGATGCGATAGAGGTCGGATCTAGGTTCACCCAGTGCCAGTCCCGGGCTTGGTGCTGTCTCTTTGACTGCGGCTTTTGAGGACCATATTTTTCAGTCGCGAAAATGAAATCTTTTGTATTTATTAATTTGGCTTTCTGGCTGATCATCTATAATCATAGCGTTTCTCAAATAAGGAACTGGGATCCCTGTCCTGGGATGTGGGCATGGACAAGGGGATTGGGAAGAGGACAGAATGTGGCCACAGCTCTCTGGCCACAGAGAGTGACAGGCGCAACTTTCCCAGGCAATGTCCTGGGGAAGGCTGTGAGAAGATCAGAGAAAAGAATGAGAAACAATTCTTATCTCCACTTGCTGCACCTGTTGTTGTGAACATGTGCAATGTGTTATGGAAATTTGTTTACCAAAAGGTGATTTCTTAATTGGCCAATGGTGATGGTGTTTTGGAATCAAGGACCGATCTGGTCTGACTGTATCAGACTGTCTGTAAGGACGATGAGTTTCCTAATTAGTATAGTATAGTATAGTATAGTATAGTACAGTATAGTATAGTATAATAAAGCGACTGATCAGCCTTCTGGAATCATGGAGTCAATGCTAATTATTACCCAGTGGGGATGCATGCTACAATAGACAGAAACTCTCAGCCTCTGAAGGTGACTTCTGTCAAGTGTGAGGGAAAGTTATTTTCTCAAGGACGATCTAGTAGTGCACCCAGGCAAGAGGAACACCATCAAAAAAGTCATCCAGTACCTGAGAGGATTAGCTGTGCTGGAGATAATCTATAGGGCTTTGAATAATGAGCAATCCCCTTGTACTGGTTTTAAAAACTCGGTGAGGAAAAGTTAGGATTGCTCAAGCCCCTACCCCTACTACAGTGGAGGGGAAAGCAAAGAAAACAAGACTGAAAGAGGTTAACAATGTTAGATTCACAATTTTACTGATGCAAAAGTCACAAACAACCCAACAATGCAAAGAAAAATTGTTTTCCTACAAAAACAGCAAAACAAAACCTGGAAGACTATTTTGTCTGAAAGGATTTATTCTGCCGAGATTCTGGTGTGGGTCCCAATCACAGAATCACAGAATCACAAGGTTGGAAGAGACCTTCAAGATCACTGAGTCCAACCCATGCCCTAAGACCTCAACTAAACCATGGCACTGAGTGCCACATCCAATCTTTTTTTAAACTCATCCAGGGATGGTGATGCCACCACCTCCCTGGGCACACGATTCTAGTACTTTATCACTCTTTCCATAAAAAACTTTTTCCTAATATCCAACCTACATTTCCCTTGGTGCAGCTTAAGACTGTGTCCTCTTGTTCCGTCAGTTGCTGCCTGGAAATAGAGACCAACCCCACCTGACTACAACCACCTTTCAGGAAGTTGTAGAGAGTGATAAGGTCACCTCTGAGTCTCCTTTTCTCCAGGCTAAACAACCCCAGCTCCCTCAGTTGTTCCTCATAGGGCTTGTATTCCAAGCCCCTCACCAGCCTTGTTGCCCTCCTCTGGACACACTCAAGCGTCTCAACGCCCTTCCTAAACTGAGGCACCCAGAACTGGACACAGTATTCAAGGTGTGGCCTCACCAGTGGCAAGTACAGGGGAGGAATGACCTCCCTGGTCCTGCCGGCCACACTATTCCTTATACAGGCCAGGATGCCGCTGGCTGTTTTGGCCACCAGGGCACACTGCTGACTCATGTTCAGTTGGCTGTCCACCAGTACCCCCAGGTCCCTTTCCTCCTGGGCACTGTCCAGCCACACCATCAGCAGCCTATAGCATTGCAGGGGGTTATTGTGGCCAAAATGCAGGACTTGGCACTTGGACTTATGTCATGTTATAGGACTCTGCCCATCTATCCAACCATTCCAGGTCTCTCTGCAGAGCCCTCCTACTTTCTAACAGATCAACACACGCTCCCAGCTTAGTGTCATCCGCAAATTTACTAATGACAGACTCAATACCCTCATCCATGTCATCAATAAAAATATTAAACAAAACTGGCCCCAGCACCAATCCTTGAGGGACACCACTAGTGACTGGCAACCAAATGGATGCAGCACGGTTCACCACCACTCTCTGGGCCCGGCCATCTAGCCAGTTCTTAACCCATCAAAGGATGCTCATGTCCAAGCTGTGCGCTGCCAGCTTTTCCAGGAGTGTGCTGTGGGAGACAGTGTCAAAGGCCTTGCTGAAGTCCAAATAGACAATATCCACAGCTTTTCCCGCATCCACCAGGCAGGTCACCAGGTCATAAAAGGAGATCTGGTTGGTCAAACTCGACCTACCGCTCCAAAACCCATGCTGGCTGGGTCTCACTCCCTCGCCATCCTCGAAGTGCTGCATGATGACATTCAGAATAAACTGTTCCATTACCTTACCAGGTACTGAAGTCAGGCTAACAGGCCTATAATTACCAGGATCCTCCTTCCTAGCCTTCTTGTGAATGGGCGTCACATTGGCCAGCTTCCAGTCATCTGGAACCTTACCAGTGAGCCAGTACTGTGAGTAAATGATGGAGAGTGGCTTTGCAAGCTCATCTGCCAGCTCCCTCATCACCCTGGGATGGATCCCATCTGGTCCCATAGATTTATGAACATCCAAGTGTCTCAGCAGTTCTCTGAGTGAGTCCTCCTGGATAACAGGGGGACCATTCTGCTCCCTGACGCCATCTACCAACCCAGGAGGACAGTTGTCCTGAGGACAAGCCATCTTCCCATTAAAGACGGAGGCAAAGGTGGCATTAAACACTTCTGCCTTCTCCCCATCTGCAGTTACTAAATTATCTCCTGCATCCAGTAGAGAACAAAGGTTGGTCTTACTCTTCCTTTTGCTGTTAATATATTTGTAAAAACATTTTTTATTATCCTTTACAAAAGTTACCAAATTAAATTCTAACTGAGCTTTGGCCTCTCCAATTTTGTTTCTACATGCTATTGCAACCCCCTTAAATACTTCCTGAGAGACCTGACCCTCCTTCCAAAGATGATACATCCTCTTTTTATTCCTAAGCTCCTTCAAAACCTCACTGCCCATCCAGGCTGGACATTTGCCTCATCGCCTTATCTTTTGGCACACAAGGACAGTCTGTTCCTGTGACCTCAAGATCTCTCTTTTGAAGCATGCCCACCTTTCCTGGACTCCTTTGTTTTTAAGGGCTGCTTCCCAAGGAACTCTCTGAATAAGTCTCCTAAATAGGCCAAAGTCTGCCCTCTGGAAGTCAAATGTAAAAGTCTTATTGATGTTCCTCCTCCTTTCACCAAATATCAAGAACTCTATAATTTCATGATCACTATGCCCCAAACGGCCTCCAACCACCACATCTCCCACCAGCCCATCTCCATTTGTAAACAACAGGTTTAGCATAGTCCCTCCCCTGGTGGGCTCACTCACCAGCTGCAACAAAAAGTTATCCTCCACACACTCTAAGAACTTCCTGGACTGCCTTTTTCCTGCTGTATTAAGTTCCTAGCAGATGTCTAGCAGAATAAAGTCTCCTACAAGAACAAGGGCTAGTGATCCAGAAACATCCCCTAGCTGCTTGTAGAATAAGTTGTCCACCTCTTCTTCCTGGCTGGGTGGACAATAACCGACTCCCAGCAGGATGTCAGCCTTGTTGGCCTTCCCCTTAATTCTCACCCATAGGCATTCAACTTCACCGTCACTAGTTTCAATACCCATGGCATCAAAAGCCTCCCTAATATAAAGGGCCATGCCTCCACCTCTTCTCCCAATCCTGTCTCTTCTGAAGAGCTTGCAGCCATCCAGCGCAGTGCTCCAGTTATGTGAGTCATCCCACCATGTTTCTGTGATGGTGACTGCATCATAGCTTTGCTGCTGCACCATGGCTTCCAGCTCTTCTTGTTTGTTACCCATGGTGCATTCATTAGTATACATGCACTTCAGCTGGGCTGCTGATTTCACCCCCTAACTCTGGCCTACTGCCCTTGGGTCTGCTTCTAGAAAGCCCAGTTGCATCCTCTTCCCCCTTCAAACCTGGTTTAAAGCTCTCTCAATGAGTTCTGCCAGTTCATGAGCTAAAATCCTTCTGCCCTTAACAGAGAGATGGAGCCCATCCAGTTCCAGCAGGCCGGGTGCTGTAAAGGTTGCCCCATGATCAAAGAACCCAAAGTTCTGATGATGACACCAACCCTTGAGCCACTTGTTGATAATGTGAGCTCTCCTATTCCTTTAATCATGTCTCTGTCACCAAAGGGACTGAGCAGAACACCACCTGCACTCCTGCCCTATCAACTACTTGACCCAGTGCCCTGAAGTCCCTTTTAATTGCCCTGATGCTCCTCTTTTCAGCCTCATGACTCCCAGCCTGGAGTATCAGCAGTGGGTAATAATCAGAGGTCTGAATCAGCCCTGGGAGTCTCTCAGTAATATCCCGTACCCAGGCCCAAGGGAGGCAGCAAATTCTTGGGAAGGATGAAAGTTTAACAAGAAAGTTTAACAGATATGTATGCTTGGCAGAAAGATCTTTGAATGTAGAATCTGAGAAAGGAATAGAGATGGAAGCAAGTTTTGATATAGAAGAATAATAGATGTCTAAACTGAGGTTTGCTGAGCCAGTCTTGCTGGACAACTAAGAAGGCAAAGGTTATGTCGAGTTGGAAAGATGCTTTATGATTTAGAGCAAAGGATAAGCTGACCACAAACAAAAAGATGTCTTTACCAAGCAGAAAGATACCACAGACAAACAAGACATGTCGATGTGGCAAGTAGAAAAAAGGTCTAAGAATTTTCCATTGCAAGAAAACTGAAAAACAACTTTAAGCTTAAACTGTAACATACTAATTCATGTGATGGATAGTATTAACCATAATATGGTAATGATAGTAGTTATGATAGGCTATAGTGTGAAAAACGCAATTTACTTTTGTTAAAATGTTAAAAATTTAATAGTAATGAAAATAGTAATAAAAATTAGGACAATAAGAGACAATAAAAAGCAAAGAATTACAGACTTCTGTGTGCCTGGCATTCTGCCAAAAGGCACACCTTGCTAACAAAGGATTAACCCTTAAAAGCAATAGCCTATTGCATATTCATATATCTCATACATGATTCAAACAGTCCTTTCACACTAGGGTGTTTCTGCTTAATTTTAGCTTTCCCCCTTCATCTGGTAAATTAATCTTCTTGGTTCCTCGAAGTCTGAGCTTTCCTAATGAGGAGGTAATAATTCTTTTCTTGGGAATTTGGGTGTCTTGTTGCTGTTATCTCTATCCAGTTAGGATAATGCAAAGAATTTCTTTATTATCTTTTCCATTCATTGAGCTACTTACAAAAAGCATCTTACATCACATAGTTTCTATTTTAATATTATGCTATAGCCTAAAAACTATATTTACCATACTACTTAAAAGAGATTAATACAGCACTACTTAAAAGAGATTAATACAGCATAACTTTCCAACATAACACATATAGTATTCATTTTAATATTTGCGAAGAGCCAATCATATAATATGCATTTTTCACAGCAAACATCCAAGCTGAAGAGAGATAAGAAGATGCCCTCCACTGACCTTGAGACTGAAGCAAACAGAAAAACTGAATCTGGGTATAAACACCACATTACATCTACGTGAATGAAAAACTGTGCAGGCTCATAAAATTGATAAGACAGTTTAATGCATATGCATATGTCTTTTATGCATATGCAACTGGTTAGGGGATAAAGTAGACTTGCGAATTTTCAGAGGTGCACATGTCCTTGGGGAGCATGTGTCCAGCGCTGAAATAAATCATACCGGCTTTACAACTTTTACAGGTTGTGGAGTTTTTTTTCCTCCAATCATTTGTGGTGACAGCCAGCCAGGTGATTGTCTCTGTACCCTGCAGCGGCAGAGCAGGGAGGAGGACCTCCTAGGCTTGCCCCAGGAGACTTTCCCTGGAGGGGCTCCATGTCTCGGCTTGCCTCCTGAGGAGACAGACAACAGCCTGCTGGTGTGTGGATAAATGGTATGTATCCTTAGAGGGGCCCTGGAGGGGAGAAGAAATTGGGCTGCTCAGAGACATCTGAGTGCACGGCCTGGTCCCTGTGTAAGTAAAGGTTTGAAGTTTTGCCAGCAGCTGTCGGCCGAGTGTGGCCGGCAGCAGAGGGAGGGTCCCCTGGTTGATAGGGCAACCAGGGAGGGGTTCACTGTTCAATTGTGTGACTACTAGCGGCTCTAGGGAGGGGCCAAGTGAATCTGGATCTTATTGCTATTATTCCACCTACTGCTATTGTGTGCTTGTGATGTCCCGACATTGCTAGTGTGCGAGTGTGTTTGTGATTGTGTGAGTGAGTAGCTTAAGTGGACTCAGTTATATGAAAGGGGGACCGAGCAAGTGTGTGTACCCACGGCTGGGAGGTGGAGTTCTACCCGCGTCTTAGGCGGCTGAGCGGGCCCCGGGGAGGCGGCTGAGAGGCGCTGGCCGGGGCGGCTGTGGGGACAGATTGCACCCTGCGGGGAGGTGGCTGGGGACAAGTGGAGAAGTGTGGGTGAGGATAGGTATTGTGTTTAGATGTGGTGATTTGTACTTTCAATCATGGCTAGACGAACTGAAGGAGTTCCTCTGCCCCAGTGGTTTGGTCTTGATCCCTGGGAGTTTGTGAGTCCTGTGAATCATTGGATAGATAGAGGAGGTGAATGAGTTTACTTAGAGGGGCTTTATCGAACTTCAGCTGGTAATATAGTAAGTCTGGACTGGAAACAACCCACCGTGGAGGATTTAGAAACCCCCGAAGGGATAAATGGAATAGCCTGCCTCTGCGGGCAATTCTCAGGAGCCTTTGGCACATCAAGAGTCTGGAACTCTGCGTGGGTACTATTGCAGGGCAGAGTCTGCAGGAGGTGTTGGTATTGTTGTTCTAGTAGGTGGCAGGGCATATGCCCCGACTGCAGGTGAAGGTTTTCTAACTGAGCCGATCTTGAACATCAGATTTTAAGGTTTTGTCCTCATTTAGGGCAAATTTGGGAGAAAACCTCCAAAGGGGGCCCCTCCAGAAAGCAAACCCACATGGCCCTTCCCCACAACTGGTTCGGGAAGGATTCCTCAGAGAGAAGTGGAAGGAACCTGTTTATTTAACAGGCAAAGCACCCCCAGCACACAAAATGAACCATACCGTATGACAACACTCTTTCATCACTGAAAAAAAATGAAAAATTCAGAATGTCTCTCCTGGGAGTGGTCACTCTGTTATCAGTCCTTCTGGCGCTGGGAATGGCTGCTGCAGGCCACAGGGTGCAAATTCTCGGTGTTTTCCAGATCCCAGTCTGGAGCAGGGTCGAGTGCTTCCAAGAAAGGGAAAGAAAAAAACAGTCCAGGGAAAATTTGGACTGCCGAGCTAAACTAAAAGTAGAAGCAAAAGCAAGAGCAAAGCAGGAGCAAGAGCAAAGCAAAAGCAAAGCAAAAAGCAAAAGCTGCCCTCTGTACTGCCCACGTCTCTGTGTCCCGCTGACCGTGGGGGAGAGTGAGCAGGCTGATAATAAAACAAAACAAACCTTCGCGCTTCAGAGCCAGTCTTGAAGGCACAGAACATGATATCCAACATAAATAGAACACACAATTGTGGATACAAGCATCACCCTAGGACATTCCACCCCTTATCCCCATATTGTCAACATACTACCAAACATCACATAAAACCTTCCATCTGTTACCCCCAAAAATTACAAGCAATACCCATTATGCCCCCATCGCATCCCCACACCAGACCACTGAATACAGGCCCCTATAGAGCTGCAGAATTCCCCACTTTCATTTTACTCACTCAAAACTCCATCTTTCACTTGCTCAGACCTTCGACACTTACACATTTCCTTCTATCTCCTGTCTGAGTGGTTTAATGTACAGACAATGGTAGTAACATCCAACAAACAGTGATATTTGCATATCATTCTCACCCCACAATCAGATCTCCCTGAGGTACACATTGTGTTGCTCCATCTCTTTGCATTACCCACCATGTGCAACCTGGTCCCTGAGCAAAGACAGCCCCACGGATGGGTTTGTCTGTACTTGAGGCAGAATTGATCCACACAGTCTTCCCTAACAAACCTCTGACATGTACCACTGGGACTTTACCTCCATCTATTATATTCAGGGACTCAGACTGGGCAGGACCTGCTCGGTTGGTGGAACCTCGGGTGTTAACTAACCAGGTAGCCTTTGCTAAATGCTGCTCCCAATTTTTGAAAGATCCCCCACCCAAGGCTTTCAGCTGGGTTTTTAATAGTCCGTTGTACCTCTCCACTTTGCCTGCAGCTGGTGCATGGTAGGGGATATGGTACACCCACTCAATGCCATGTTCCCTAGCCCAGGTGTTGATAAGGCTGTTCTTGAAATGAATCCCGTTGTCTAACTCAATCCTCTCAGGGGTGCCATGTCTCCACCAGACTTGCTTTTCATAGCCCAGGATGGTGTTACAGGCCGTAGCATGAAACACAGGGTAGGTTTCCAACCATCCTGTGGCGGCTTCTACCATTGTGAGCACATAGCGCTTGCCTTGGCGTGTCTGGGGCAGCGTGATGTAGTCAATCTGCCAGGCCTCTCCGTACTTGTACTTGGAGCATGCCCACCATACCATTGGGGCTTCACTCGCTTAGCCTGTTTGATGGCAGCACACATCTCACAGTGCTGGATAACCTGCGAAATACTGTCCATGGTTAAATCCACCCCTCGGTCTCGTGCCCACTTATAGATGGCATCCCTGCCCTGATGGCCTGAGGCATCATGGCCCCATCAAGCTAGGAATAACTCTCCCTTCTGTTCCCAGTCTAGGTCTGTCTTTGACACCCCTATCTTTGCAGCCTGGTCTACCTGCTCATTGTTTTGGTGCTCCTCATTAGCTCTACTCTTGGGGACATGGGCATCTACATGGTGGACCTTCACTGGTAGCTTCCCTACCCTAGCAGCTATATCTTTCCACTCATCAGCAGCCCAAACTGGTTTTCTCCTACACTGCCAATTGGCCTTTTTCCACCTCTCCAGCCATCCCCACAGAGCATTGGCTACCATCCATGAATCAGTGTAAAGGTGGAGCCTTGGCCACTTCTCTCTCTCAGCAATGTCCAGGGCCAGCTGAACATCTTTGAGTTCAGCAAGTTGGCTCGATCCACCTTCTCCTTCGGTAGCTTGAGCGATCTGTCGTGTGGGGCTCCATACGGCTGCTTTCCACTTCTGATTGATCCCTACGATGCAACAGGAACCATCAGTGAAAAGAGCAAAGTGTGTTTCCTCTGGTGGCAGTTGGTTATATGGAGGAGCCTCTTCAGCCCGTGTCACTGGTTCTGGTTCTTCATCTGTGACACCAAAATTTTCACCTTCAGGCCAATTTTTAATTACCTCCAAAATTCCAGGACAATACAGTTTACCTATACGGGCAGGTGAGTGATAAGAGCAATCCACTTGCTCCATGTAGCACTGGTGGCATGGTGAGTGGAAGGAACCTTGCCTTTGAACATCCACCCCAGCACCGGTAGTCGGGGTGCCAGGAGGAGTTGCGCTTCCGTACCAATCACCTCTGAGGCAGCTTGGACTCCTTCATAGGCAGCCAAGATTTCTTTCTCTGTTGGAGTATAGTTGGCTTCAGAGCCTCTGTAGCTTCGACTCCAAAATCCTAGTGGCCGACCCCGAGTCTCCCCAGGCACCTTCTGCCGAAGGCTCCAGGACAAGCCATGGTTCCCGGCAGCAGAGTTGAGCATGTTCTCCAACTCGGGTCCTGTCCTGACTGGGCCAAGGACTACCGCATGAGCCATCTCCTGCTTAATCTGGGCAAAAGCTTGTTGCTGCTCAGGCCCCCAGTGGAAATCGTTCTTCTTCTGGGTGACCAGGTAAAGAGGGCTCACAATATGACTGTACTCAGGAATGTGCATTCTCCAAAAGCCCATGGCACCTAGGAAAGCTTGTGTCTCCTTCTTATTGGTTGGTGGAGACATAGCTGTGATCTTGTTGATGACATCTGAAGGAATCTTGTGCTGTCCATCTTGCCACTTCACTCCTAGGAACTGAATTTCACGAGCTGGTCCCTTTACTTTGCTCTTTATAATGGCAAAACCAGCTCCCAGGAGGATGTGGATGATTTTCTCTCCTTTCTCAAACACTTCCACGTCTGTGTTCCCCCACACAATGATGTCATCTATATACTGTAGGTGTTCTGGAGCCTCACCCTTTTCTAGTGCAGTCTGGATCAGTCCATGGCAGATGGTAGGACTGTGCTTCCACCCCTGGGGCAGTCAGTTCCAGGTATACTGCACTCCCCTCCACATGAAAGCAAACTGAGGCCTGCATTCTGCTTCCAGAGGAATGGAGAAAAATGCATTGGCAATGTCAATAGTGGCGTACCACTTTGCTTCCTTGGACTCAAGCTTGTACTGGAGCTCTAATATGTCTGGCATGGCAGCACTCAGTGGTGGAGTCACTTCATTCAATGCACGGTAGTCCACAGTCAATCTCCATTCTCCTTCAGATTTACGCACAGGCCACTGGGGCTGTTGAAGGGTGAATGGGTCTTGCTGCCCACCCCTTGGGTCTCCAGCTCTCGGATCATCTTATGGTGGGGATCACAGCATCTTGAGTGGTTCTATACTGTCGTCGATGCACTGTGGAAGTGGCAATTGGCACCTGTTGCTCTTCTCTCTTCAGAAGTCCTACTGCAGATGGATTCTCGGACAGTCCAGGCAAAGTATTCAATTGCTAGATGCCCTCAGTCACTACAGCCCCTATCCCAAATGCCCACCTGAGTCCTTTTGGGTCTTTGAAATACCCACTTCAGAAGTAATCTATGCCCAAAACACATGGGGCCTCTGGGCCAGTCACAAAAGGGTGTTTCTTCCACTCATTTCCAGTCAGGCTCACATCAGCTTCCACCCAAGTGAAATCTTGGGATCCCCCTGTCACACCAGCAATAGAAACAGATTCTATCCCCACGTGTCATGATGAGATTAATGTGCACTACGCACCAGTATCGACCAAAGATTTATATTCTTGTGGTTCAGATGTGCCAGGCCAACGAATCCACACAGTCCAAAAAACATGGTTTTCCCTAGCCTCTACCTGGCTAGAGGCAGGGCCCCTCTAAGCCTGGTTATCTTTCTTTCCTTGGACATATGTCTTGGAGGTTCCTTCAAGGGGATCGGACATGTCATCATCATCATCATATCTGGCAGTTCGGCTACGGGCAACTGGAGCTGCTTTCCTTTTGGTGGAACTTTTTCTCTGAGCCTTGCCTTCCTTCAATTCACACACCCATTGGGCCAGAGCAGCAGAAGATTTTCCATCCCTTCTCCTCATGTTTTCTCCACAATCAGGCAGGAAGAACCACAGCTCAGCTCGTGGGGCGTACCTTCTCTCTCCATCTGGGGAACGTCTGTATTGGGCACTAGGACCTCTGATCTGTACTGCTGAGATTTGGAGAAGGTCTTCTTTAATCTCCTCTCTGAGCTTCTTGTGATTCTCCTCTATCTTGTCCTCTAATTTCTGCTGATGTGTTTCCACTGCTGCGATTCTGGCATGTGTTGGGCCATGCACAGCATCTGCATATGCTTGGAGCTTCTTTGCCATATCAAGCACAGTCTCATTCCTGTAATCCCGCTTCATTATGGCTAAAGCAGAAGCATATTTGTGTGGCCCAAGTGGTACAAGTTTTCACCACATCACAGATGTACATGGTACCAAGTCTGGATTCCTAGTTGTTACGTCATCTGAGAAGATAATCTCTGCCACTGCCATTTCTCTCAGGCATTGGATCCCTTGTTCTATGGTCTTCCACTGGGTTTGCTGCATATAGAGATCATCTGCACACAGGTATCTTTGTGCTACACTTTCCGGGACCCGTGCCCAGAGGCTGTGAGGGTTAGCCCCCCTCATCATTCCTTGGTCGAAGACAGGATCATGTCACAGGGATCCCAAATGCCTAGCCTCCAGCATCCCAAAGATGGACTAACCAACTAATTATAGATTCATCCCATCATCGGGTGTAATCCTTTCTTAGGCCATGAAGGTCCTTCAGGGAAAATGACTCAATATTGGCTTCTGATCTTGTGCCTGTTGCATTGACTCCTGATTTTATGTCAGAAAGCGTTGAGGGTCCTTCTCCTGCATCGTCATCATCATCATCATCATCATCATCATCATCATCATCATCATCATCATTCTTGTATACTTTCGTGCATAGATTTTTAATGATGGGACAAATTCATACAACACATTCCCTCAAATTCCTCACATCCATGTCCATGCAGTGACAAAAGATAATCAATTGTAGCTCTACTTTGTAGAGTCGCCTGTCTCATGCCTTGAATATCAGTTAATAAATTGTTCAGTGCAAGAGAGGTAGCAAGAGAGTGCTTACTCAATCAACACCCCATTTGGTTCAATTGCTTCAAGGCTGCTCCTGCAGCTTCCTGTGGCAGAAGCAAAGCTGTTGTAAATCTCTAGCCTTTTTTCCATGTATTAACACTGTCATCACAATTGGGGTTTTATCGACTGACAGATCTTTTCCCTTTATGTCTCTGTTCTCTTATCATTGTCATGTGGGGTGTCAGTAAAGAAAGTCTCCCAATGCTTCATGAACCACCTTTGACATTGGATGGGATGGTGGCCCAAATTCTGTCCCCACAAATGAAAAAGATTCCTTGTGGTAATTGCAATGGAAACTTGTTGGACAGTGTGAACATCCTTACTGTGAAATTGCACCAAGATATTGCATTTCTATATATAATGTGATTTGGGGTTACATCTATTATTTCATCCTTATTTTGTTTCGACCCAGGAAGACTAAATGTTATACAAAAATCCATCTTCACTGAGCCAAGAATTTCCAATTCTTCAGGTTCATAAGGTTCCTCAGGGAGAAATTTGGTCCAAACTTCCTACCCGTGCACTGGATTCAAAATTAATCGTGACTGATTTAAAGGGGTGTTTTCTGGAATTGGCCATTCGTCTACTGGTAATCCGACCAAACATGTTGAAAATGGCTTCCTCGGCCTTGAGTGAGTCAAACAAATGGTGTCCAGACCTGACGCATTGGCCAGAGTTTCCCAGACATTTTCCCTTGCTTGGCTCACTGGCAAGGCTGTGTTGCCTAAAGCAACCAGCAGAGCCATAAGACAGAAGCAGAATATTTGATTGAGCTTCATGCTGATCTCCCGTAAAAATTCCCAAACCTCCACACAACCATCCCTCACAAAACCCAGTCTATATATTTTGCGCGTGAGATGTAAAAATGACTGATGTCTGCGACGTCAACCGCAATCTTGACACTGGTTCTCTTCTGCATGCTTGCTTCACTGCTCCCGGGGTTGACGCCTGCTTGTTTCTGGACTCGATATGGTTTCACGTGTTTTGCCAGAATCCACTTCGGTCCTGCATCTGTAGAGACACATGCATACCCTTTGCTCCAGGTTATTAGTTTGAATGGTCCTTCAATTTGCCCTGTCTCTAGGCTCCTGATCAAAATGAAAGGATTTTCCTTTAGTTTCACCTGGGTGCTATTTGAAAAATGTCTGACAATTGGTGGAACAGGTTCTGCAAAGGAGCTGTTTAAAAAGTTTAGAACGTACAAAGCTTTGTTCAGTCGCATCTGATGCATAGCCTCTGCGTCCCCCCTTTTCTGTTTATCCAAAAGAGATTTCAACATGTGGTGTGTCCTCTCAGTGATAGCTTGGCCCGTAGGTGAATGAGGGATGCCGACACTATGATGAACATCCCAATTTTTTAAAAATATGTCTAATGTTTTTCCTCTATATGTTGGGCCATTGTTGGTTTTGACTGGTTGAGGAACACCTAATGATGCAAAAGCTTGCAAAAAATGCTGACATGCATGTTTCGCTGTTTCACCTGAGTGCAGGGAAGCAAAGACTGCGCCTGAAAGGGTGTCCACTGACACATGAACATTTTTGAGTCTGCCAAAAGATAGTTATTTTGTGACATCTGTTTGCCATAATTGCAGGCTCTGTAATCCTCTCAGATTGACCTCTCCTGTTGAGACAGGAGGTTGCACAAGCTGACAATCAGGGCAAGCATTTATGATGGCCTTCACTTGGTCTTTGGAAATGTGAAATGTGCGCATGACTGCTTGTGTATTTTGATGAAAAAAAATGCATGACTCAATTTCACCGGCTCAAAAATGTTCGGCAAGGTGTTTGAAAAGATCATGGTCAGTTCGTCTGCTCGCGTGTTTCCTTCTGCTAAAAATCCTGGAAGAGAAGAATCAGATCTGATGTGAGAGACAAAGTATTTCTGTTTTCTCTGTTGTATCACCCTCTGCATGCTCACAAGATAACAATTCAAATACTCATTATCAACTTCTTTCAGAAGGGACCCCTCTATTCTTTTGACTATGCTAGCTACATAGGATGAATCTGTCATTAAATTGAGAGGTTCTTGGAACAATTGGAATGCTCTGACCACTGCTGCTAATTTCACAATTTGAGGTGAGCCCTGTATTGTTTGAATATCTGATTCCCTCTCTTTTGTGGTTGCATTTTGCCAAGGTATGACTGATTTATGTGTTTTCCCTGAACCGTCAGTAAAAAATGTTATCGCATCCAATACTACTTCACTTATCATGTGTTTTTTCCTGAAACTTAATTTTGTTTGCAGCAGTTTGTGGCCTGGAAAATGACTTGAACAAACACCTGGATAGTCTAACAATGCAATTTGCAAGTCCTCTGATTTTTGCAATGCCCAATGAAGAAAATCTTCTTTCAAAGGCAGGTAAATTGTTGCAAAATCTTTGCCTGCCATGGCTAACAATGTGGCTCTGGCCCTGATTATAATCTGGGCTGTCATTTCCAATGCGGTGAAAATTGTTTTGGGAGATCTGTAGGGTAAAAAAATTCACTCTATTATCAACAAAGGGTCCTTTTTTGACCAGTCCCACTGGAATATGAGACCATACAGTTGTATTTTTTCTCCAAAGACTGCAAGGAAAAATGGTTGCATCATTACAAAACGATGCGCTTGTCTTTGTTGAAGAGCTTCATTGATCTTCTCAAGGGCACCACAAGCTTCAGGTGTGAGAGTTCTGAGGGATCTGATGTTAGAGTCTCCTTTTAACAGATTGAAAAGCGATGAAAGTTCATCATTTGTGAACCCCAAAACTAGTCTGATCCAATTGATCTCTCCCAAAAGCTGTTGTAAGTCCTGTAGATTGTTGATTTGAGTCCTAATTTGTATCTTCTGCAGTCTTATTGTCTGTTCTGTGACTTTCCATCCCAAGTAACTCCATGGTTAGACTTCTTGGATTTTTGAGGTGGAAACTTCCAATCCGACATTCTGGACTTCCACAATCACGCTGTCACGAGCTTCCCACAGCTCTTGATGCGTTGATGCTGCATATGAGCAGATCATCCATATAATGAATGGTCAACGCCTGTGGAAGTTTTTTCCATGCCGGAGACAGGGCCCGTGCCACAGACCATTGGCAAATGGTCGGCGAATTCTTGAGGCCTTGCAGGAGAACAACCCGATGATATCTGCAAGGGTTCCTGCCTGTTGATGCTTGGGACAGAAAATGCAAATCTAGGAGTGTCTTCTGGATGAAGCGGCATGTTGAAGAAGCAGTCCTTGAGACTGATGATCACAAGTGGCCATTCTTTTGGAATCATCGAGAGAGATGGAAGTCCAAGCTGAAGTGCTCCCATCTCTTCAATGACCTCATTGATTTTCCTGAGGTCATGGAGCAATCTCCATGAATCGGAAGATTTCTTGTGGATCACAAACACTGGAGAGTTCCAGGGACTAGTTGTTGGCTTGATGCGACCTTTTTGCAATTGTTCTTCTACTAGTTTTTTGAGAGCACTCAATTTATTTTGTTCAAGGGACCACTGATCCACCCAAATGGGATCATCAGTCTTCCAGGTCAACTTCAAGGTGGTGAGTGCCACAGTTACCCCCATTAAAAATCCATCTCCATTTTCATTCCCCATTGGGATAAAATGTCTCTCCCCCATATTGTGATGGGCTTTTGCACGATGAAGGGATGAATAATGGCTGTCTTCCCTCCTGGCCCTGAAACAACAATAGGGTTTTCACTTTGCAGGCATAGTGTGTTTCCTCCGATGCCTGAGAGGGCACCCAAGGGTGTTCTCAGGTTCCGCTCTTTGGGCCAAAAGAGGTAGGAGATGACTGTGACATCTGCACCTGTGTCCAGCATGCCTATGATGGAAATAGTTTTGTTGCCGCACAACAAGTTGCAGGCAATCACGGTCGATTGCGACCTATTTGTTTCACCCAGGTGGCATGGATGTCCACTTCTTCATTGACAGGTAGAATCTGCTGACCCATCACTGGCATGATTTGTTCTGTCACATGAGGTGGCAAAGCAATGGCCTTGGCTATAGGAGTATTTTCTGGGAGAATTAATGGAGGACGTAAAGCTTGTGCCAAAACTGATAGTTCTTCATTTTGATTTGCCAAAACAATCAGTGGATAAACAATGAGCCCTAAAATGCTGCTTCTTTCTTTCTCTATAATTACAAAGTCCTGCCTCTTCCACAATATTCCAGTGACCCCTGTGGGGATCACTGCGCGATCGTCATTAAAAAAAGCATACTAATTTGGATGCAACCAATTCACATTGTGTGCCTCAGGGTATTAATTCTGGGTCGCTGGGGAATTGACAAATGGCCCTACTGATGGAATCTGTTTGACGTTCCCCAATGGTTGTGCTCCCACTGGGAACCCCTGTGGGACCAGTGGCTGAGGCACTGCCATAATTTGTGTCGTGGCTTGTTGGTGTCCTGCGCTCTTCTTTGAGTTTCCTGGAATGGGTAGAGGTTTTCCATCCTCATCCATTTTAGAGTAAAACTGGTTCGCTTGATGTTTTCCTTTTCTACATCTGGGACAAAGACTTGGTGCTTTTGGGCTTCTCGCTTGCCGGGGTCTCTCTCTCTAGCCGGTCAGAGTGACCCCGAAAAAGTTCAAAAGTTTCTTTTCCCAGCCCGGTGCTTGAAGAAGGAGTCAGGGCTCTTCAGTTTTTCGGTCTCAAGGTTGTTTATTACATCTTATCTATAAAATTCTTTCTCCCTGTCCAGCCAAGATCAGTTCGGCAGGACAGTCAGAGGCACTCCGCCCACCCCCAGGGCGGTGTTATCTTTATATACTACAAACTACGTGTACAATATTTACAATCATTCTCCAATACCTATCATCTACGCTAGACGGTGAGTTTCTACTCTAGACCAATCTAAAAGTGCCAACATCACCAGACAAGATGGAGGTAGAGAAGAAGAAGAAAGGCTAGACACGCCCAAATCCCTCCATCTTGTCACCAGAAACTGTTACCCCGTTCAGAGGGGTCCCATTATGAGGGAAGAGACGAGAAAGTTGACTCCATGCATCAGAAGGCTTGATTTATTATTATATGATATATAATATATAAAAACTATACTAAAAGAATAGAGAGAAGCATTTCACTACCATGCTATGCTAAGAATAGAAAAGGAATGTGTAAACTGAGGTCTTCTCAGACTGAGACCAGCCGGACAGGTGAACTGTGATAGGCTCTTAATTGGAAACAGTTTGACGGGGCCAATCACAGACCTCGCCTGTTGCATTCCACAGCAGCAGATAAGAATTGTTTACAGTTTGTTCCTGAGGCTTCTCAGCTCTCAGGAGAGGAAAAATCCTAAGTAAAGGATTTTTCATAAAACATGTCGGTGACAAGAAACCTCTATACCAAAAATCCTAAAACCTACATTTACACTCTGTGAATACTTTATCCCTATACCATCTAAACTGCCGTGGCCTCTATCTCCTCATGCAAAGGTGCCAAGCTGTTCCATGGCCCGCACTCGAACCCGATGGTGTTCTGGGCTGTGTGCCAGGGTCTCTGAGCCCCCTGGCAAGGGTCCCAGGAAACTCCAGACTCCCAGAGGTATGTCCTGAGTTCCGACACTCGCTGATTCTGGACAGTTCTTTTTCACATGGCCATAATTTCCACATTTGAAGCATGGCTCTCTGGCAAATGTCGTTGCTATCGCTTGTGCAGAACTCGCCTCTTGAAGAACTGGACCAAGTGCTTCAAGCGTTTTCGAGAATTCTTCTCACTGGTCTTGAGGAATTTTTCCGACTTGTTCTGTCAAAATGCCTGTTTGAATTGTTAGAATGTGCTGAGGTACGCCTACCTTGCTTCACGCTTCTATCATCTCAGTTATGGTTAGTTGGCCAGGCATGGCACTGATGATGCTTTTGCAGTCTACACTGGCGTTTGCAAAAGCGAGACTTCAAAGTAAGTGTGGCTTTGCCACTTCATCACTTACTTTTCAGTCCACTGCTTGCATGAGACGATCGATGAATGAGGTGAAAGGCTCAGAAAGGCTTTGCTTCACTTCTGTGTAAACACCTTCTGGAGTTCCAATTGGTTGGATGTCACTGACATGTTTTATGAAAAATCCTTTCCTTAGGATTTTTCCTCCTGAGAAGCTGAGAGGCCTCAGGAACAAAATGTAAACAATGATTATCTGCTGCTGTGGAGTGCAGCAGGTGGATCTGTGATTGGTCTCATGTGGTTGTTTCTAATTAATGGCCAATCGCAGTCCAGCTGTCCAGACTGTCTCGGTCAGAGACAAACTTTTGTTATTCATTCTTTTTCTATTCTTAGCTAGCCTTCTGATGAAATCCTTTCTTCTATTCTTTTAGTATAGTTTTAATATAATATATATAATAAAATAATAATTCAAGCCTTCTGAATCATGGAGTCAACTTTCTCGTCTCTTCCCTCATCCTGGGATTCCTGCGAACACCGTCACAATTGGTGACCCTGAGTGAGGAAAGAACCATCACAGTTGGATTTGCAAAACTGCCTTTTGGACTGCCTCTTTGATGTCTGTGATCACCTCTCAAGGCAATTCTACTGACTGGTCTTCTGGCTTATCATGTGGTTCATCTCCTGCTAGTTGAGCCAATGTCAGACCTGCGTGTGGCCCTCCTGCATATCTGTTTCTCAGCTGAGCCATAGCCCTTTGCCATCTCACATCCCACAGCAGGAGTTGTGAGTCTGTAAAAATCATCGCGGCAATGTACCTACAGTCAAAAGGCACCAAGTAATAATTGTTGAAGATGCCTCTCAAGATCTGCTTAAAATATGGTGAACCAAGTCCTTCTTTTCTTGCAGCATCTAAGTCTTTCAAGACTTGATGGTCCAAATGTTCCCATCTAGGGTTTTAATTCTTCTTCCATACCTCACTGGCATTGCAATGCTATCTGTATCCAGTATTTCATAATCTCTGTCTTGCAGTGCTGTCTTTCTGACATTGGCCCATTTCGTTGATGAAGCATCTCTTAGGATTCTTCTGGGAATGGGGACAAAATCCACACCTGTATCCGGTGGGCTCGCAATTTGCCTGGATGCACCTTCTTCTGGCCTGAAGGGTGCATTCATCCCAAGCATGCCTCCCCTTTCTCTTTGAGGGAAGGAAAAAAGGGTTGCAGGCTGTGGCTGACTGGGAATTGAGGAAGCAATAGTCTGCTTTGGTATTTTTGGAATAGAGCAGGTATGGTGTTTCAGTGATTGAAAGTGATGAGCACGCTCCTGGATTTGGAGAAAAAGTTGATTTACAAAATCTTGAGAAAATGAAAAAAATCGTGGTTTGGTTGACGAACTGGACTGTTGCCCTGAAAGCCAAGTCTTTGGAGCAGGCACGTAAAAGGCTAAAGTGTCTGATGGTGTCCAAAAGCCAGGTGGTTCTTTAGATGACATAGGAACGCCTTGTCCTACTGTGATGGAGATGTCATCTTCATCACTGACATCACAGGTTGCAGGGAATCGTTGTTACCGTAGCGCATCCATGGCTTGAGTGCTGGTCCACTGTTCAGTGTGTGTGTCTTGTGTCCTGGCCAGTCATTCCCATTTTGCCTAAGAAGATGACTATTGTGTCTTGGTCTTCTTCTGAAAAAGAAGTTTTGAGGGTTTTAATTGTTCGTTGCCGATTAGGCATGTCCTGCATTACAATAATTTTGCATTTCTTTTGAAGGTTTTGTAATGTGTGCTGTAATGTTGTGGCAGTTCCACAAGGTGACGCTGTTACTCAATGAATCGGCCGAATGTTGCTCCTTGCAGCGGCTGCCTCAGCTTGGAGTGATTTGGAAGGCTGCGTTTGGCCGGGACGTGACGGAGCGGTGTGAGCTTTTTCGGGGGATGGGGTTTGCCCCAGGTCAGCAATGCTTGACCGCATCGGATGCTGGCGGGGCACAGCCTCTGCTGCAGGAGAGGGAAGGGACGCAGCTGCTTCGACTTCAGTGGGGGGGAGCCGTGGGATGGACTGTGGGTGTGCAGGGAGCATGTGCGGCCCCTGGCTGGGACTGGGCCTGCGCAAACCGACGGGAGGGGCTTGTGGTGACGTCTGACCCACTTGCTGTGGGTCCAGCTCTCCGTGAAGCAGCTCGGACCTCAGGGGCGGAAGGGGGAGGGACCTGGATGACGTCAGCCGGCCCTGGAACCGTTCTAACCGAGCGGTGAGGCGGGGAGGGCCCTTTTGAAGTCTTTTTCAGAGGCTGGGTGGCAGCGGAGGCTGTGGCTGGCCTGGCCGAAAACTGAAGGCATTGCCGGGGAAGCCTCGGGCACCTGTGATGCCTCCCTGGGCTGGGAAAGGGGCGGGGATATGGAAACCAGCGGTGAACAGGCGGCTCTTCAACCTCTCCCCCCGCCCAGGAATTTGAACAGATGTAACAAATTCAAAAAAAGACATATCATCTTCCTATCTTCCTCCTCTTTACCGAGGAGTAGTCTAAACTTGGGGGTTCGCTATTTCCCGGGGTCCTGTTGGGATGCAGTATCATGATTATCCTCCTCCTCCCTTGAATCTCCTCCCACCTCCCCTTCCGATTCTCCTCCCACCTCCACCTGCTCCCCGGAAAAGTCCCCCTCCGCCCCGGAAAAGTCCCCCTCCGCCTCGGAAAAGTCCCCCTCTTCCTCAGAGGGAGGGTCCTCCTTTGGGGCCTAGGGCAGGATTTGCGGGTAAGCATGAGTTTCTGGAGAAGTCTCTGGGGGTTTGGGAGGGGGGGGCTGTGGGCTCACGCTCTTCTGTCTCAGGGCAAAAGCCCTCAGCTCCTGTGGTGGTTTGAGAGGAAGTCAGTTTTTTGGGATGCTGTGGTCAAACCAATAGGTGTTTAGATTTGAATATTGGCACCTGATGTGGCCACTGAGGACATGGATACGCCTCTGAGAACACAGGGGGTTAAAAGCTGAGAACGCCCAGTGGGAAGCTCTCTTTTTTGGGTTCCATCCATGAAGGAGAGATCAGACCTCCCCTGCCCGGCTCTGAGCTGGGCGGGGGAGGGGAGGCCAGGAGGCCTGAGTTGAGGTAGGCTGGGCCTGGGACAGAGAAGGGACGTGAAAGCCCCTGCAAGATCAAAGGGTGGAGGAGCACTGAGAGGCTTTGGGCAGCCCCCCCCAGGAGAGAGAGAAAGAGAGAGCGAGCTGGTGTCTGTGCCTGTGCCACTTTGAAATTTGATAGCACGGCCGGCGTGAAGGAGAAGGGGAGGGTACTGGGAGGAGGTGCCTGGCTGGGCAGCCGTGGGAGTTCTGGACAGCCTGATTCCTTCTGGAGTTGAATGAGAAGAGAGACAGAGATGAGATAAGAGGAAATGGGCCACGAGAGAAGCTGAAAAGAATCTTAGGTGGGAGGAGGTGATGGAGTGGCCTTTGGCTGGACTTTTCTTGTATGGCCATGGACAGAACCATTTTTCCTGTGACACAGAAACTGCATTTAGGGGGGAGGCAATGGCTTGGAGCCAAGAGAGTGCAGTGATGTGATGTGAAGGAGTGCGTGAACAGAGACAACAGGTGAGGAGGGTGGTGGTGGTACCCTCCGTCTTCAGGGAAGAAGAAGAAGAAGATGATCTCTGTTGTGGAGACCCCTCGGCCCCAGGGGGTGAAATTTGGGGGGGACAGGTGTCCCAAAAGTGAGAGACTGCTCTTTTTGGAACTGGGCAAAGCACCCTTTAAAAAGGAAAACCTTAGAAGCAGCTCTGGTCCATGCACAGTGGTGAGAGCACTGGGCATGGAAGGAAGATGTCACGATGGCAAAAATGATCTCTGGGCGGTGCCACGTGTGACATGGAAACACAAGAAGTTTCAACTGTGTTTCCAGAGGATGCCTATGGTACAAGAGGGACTCCTCTCTCCTTGATGAATTGAGAATTGATTATCTGAAGGGTGCTAATGGAATGAGAGTTGGTGATCTGAGGGGTGAATGTATTGGAAATTTGGTGGGGGGGAGGAGGAATGTTTTTGGAAGGTTTTCACCCCGAGTTCTGTGTGTTTCCTTTTTAGTTGTAGGTTAATAAAGTTTTTTTCCCTTTTATTCCTAAGCTGAAGCCTGCTTTGATCTATTTCTGATCACATCTCACAGCAGACACCAGGGAGGAAGCATTTTAATGGGGGCACTGGCATTGCGCCAGGCTCAAACCATGACAGCTCCCCTAAGCGTCTGCAAAGGTGGATGTACAACAGATTCTGGGCATTTTGCATCATATGTCACTTTATAAAGAGCTCTAGAAGCAGCCAACAACGCCCCTGCATTTGCGTCTTGCAGGGTGACGCACTCATATAACTTCATGCTAACATCTGCCCAAAACCAGGTTTGAAATAGATATTTTTCTTTCAGAGCTGGATAAGTTTCTTTTGCCCAAAGCAACAGGGATTCCAAACCCTTTTTTTGCACTTTTGCTGGGTGCTGATTTACTAAGCGTTTTAATTTCTGGAAAGTGTCTGTATCTTCGGTCGAGAGATTCCCTCCCATCTTGATCCCTTTGAGAGCTTACTGAATCCGGAGTTCAGCTATCAATCCCGATTTCTGTCCTGCAGAGCACAGGATCCTAATCCTCTAGCCATAAGGAATTCGGATGTCTGATAGTCGAGTTGTTTTACCTCCGGAGGAATTTAGCTGGGATGACTCCATTCCAGGGGATCGTGGGATGAGTTCTTCTGAGATGAGCGACTCCAACACTAGGCACCAGTTGTCAGGGTACCTCTTGCCAATTCCCCGACTTCTGAGTCTCAGGCTGGGCCCTCCCAGGGGCCTCCCCTGTTGGGGGAGACCCTCCTGGAGCGGTTTTGTTTCAGGAAAGAGAGACGCACTGCATATTTCAGTCTTCAGGTTCTTGTTTATTGTTATCTTATCTAGAGTTTTTCATGCTGTCCACACCAGGCTCAGCACACTGGAAAAACACTGCAAGAATGGCTAACAATCTCTTGTTACAAGGTCTTTTAAGACTAAACTATCCAATTAAGAACTTTCACCTAAATTATTTCCCCTTTTAACCCAATACCTGATCCTTAAAACCCGCAATGCGGATTTTTACACCCAATTACAAAATGCCACCCAAACCCATGAAGAAAGAGGAAGAAGAAACATGAAGAAGAAACCCAGGATGACACCCTGTGCCCTCTGTCTTGCTTCCACCCACAACATACTAAAAATCCCAAAACCTAAATTTCTCACCTAAGTGATGCACCTACACTACTCTTTACAATCTACTTCACACTTTAGTGGATTCTAGTCAATCTTGAAGTTTAGGAAACTTTCTCCATGAATGAGGGTCAAAGTCAGTGCTCCCCTGGGGGTCAGGAGACCCCAGAGCAGACAGAGAAATATTCCTGGTGCCCTGCATTTCAACAATCATCCACTGGTCGATTGGTCTTGTCTGTGCACTTTCCGCTTCTAGTGCTAGTAGCAACAGCCATTGGTTGAGATTTACTATCTGGAATAGCTGCTGGCATCGAGCCTGGGGTGTTGGCTGTAGTCTGAGTGACTGGGATAGCTGCTGATTTATCTCCCTGCCCCCCTGCCTCTGTCTGCTGCCCTACAGTATCTAGCATTGTGCTCATTGCACATGACAGGGCCCAGCTCACTGCAATGATATTTTTCTCCTTAGGGTCATCCTGGTACTTCTCTTTCAGGTATTTCCCCACCTTGGCTGGGTTCTGAATTTGTTCATGTGGAAAGTCCCAGACTATAGGGTCAGAAAATTCCTTCAGGATTTGGCCAATATCCTCCCATTTCCCACACCACTCAGGATTTCCCATGCCTGGGTCTACTCCTGGGTCAGGGGTCTCATCAGCCCCTCTAGAAATCTCAGCCCTCATTCTAGAGAAGCTGCAGACTGTATAGAGGAAGCTTACCAGATTACATACCAGAAAGATGGTCTCTTTAACATTCAGGGGAAACTGAACATTCTCCAATAGGGAAGTGACAGATTCAGAGGAGAAGAAAGAAAGCAAAGGCTGAAAAGTCGCATCCCTTGCTCCTCCTCTAACAAACTGGGTGCATAACCATAGCCATAAACCATTCATACCTGGAACAGACTCCAGCACCTTTATAAACTTCTTACAAGTCATTACCACCACATCCAGCAGGATAGCTATTCTGGTCACTGATCCTCTGCTGTAAAAACTATGTATTATGGACAATACTAGCTAGACCTATTTCAGGATAAGAAAATAAACCTAGGGACCACAGAGGTATTAAGATCTCAAAAAACCCTAGGGACCAGAAACGCAGGCAAGCCTTCACCCCAAGAGACATTATGAATTCAAAACCCATGTCTATTAACTGCTTTATACCAACACAGAGTAATGGCAACCAAAATGCACTCAAAACAGGGTTTTTTCCACTCTTTTGAGCCACATGTTGGGCGCCAAAGTTTGTCCTGGTTTAGGGCAAATTTGGGAGAAAACCTCCAAAGCGGGCCCCTCCAGAAAGCAAACCCACACGGCCCCTCCCCCCAACCAGTTCGGGAAAGATTCCTCCGAGAGAAGTGGAAAGAACCTGTTTATTTAACAGGCAAAACACCCCCCAACAAACAATACCGGATGACAAAACTTATTCACTACTCTGAAGAGATGACAAATTCAGAAAGTCTCCTCTGGGAGTGGTCACTGTTATCAGTCCCTCTGGCGATGGGAATGGCTGCTGCAGGCCACAAAGTGAAAACTCTTGGTGTTTCCCAGGTCCCAGTCTGGAGCAGGTTCGAATGGTTCCAAGAAAAGGGAAAGAAAAACACTCCAGGGAAAATTCGGACTGCCTAGCTAAATCAGCTAACAAGCAAAAGCAAAAGAAGGAGCAAGAGCAAAAAGCAAAAGCAGCACTATGTACTGCACCGTCTGTTTCCTGCCGACTGTGGGGGAGTGAGCAGGCTGATAACAAAACAAACCTTCACTCTTCAGAGCCAGTCTTGAAGGCACAGAACAAAATATCCAGCATAAACAGAACAGACGACTGGGGATACAAGCATCATAACGTCACCCTAGGACAGTATCCTACACTATTTTTTTCCCCCACTATCCCTTGAAGCTGCCAGTTTTTTTGTTTTTCCCATTCCTGCCTAGTGTATATCTGATTTTAATGCATAAAAACAGTTGATAGGTTTAAATCCTTCACATTTCCCATGGATCGGGAAAAATGAACAAAAGCCTGGGACCAAGGCCATTCAGTATCATATTGATTAAGGGTGCTCTCAGTCCCTTCCAGCCATTGGGGTGTGACTATTGTACTCAATGTGGGCTTTGTTATAGCATTTATCTTAAATTTATAAACTAGGCTTTTTAAACCTAATGGATTTGTCAAGTTATTTAGCCAACCACATGTCACATAAGTTGGTTTGGTTAAAGTAAAATTATGCCAGCAATCAGTTGATTCATTTTTACAATCCTTTGTAATTGCAATATTGTTGGTTCTGGAGCCTAAAGTGTAGTTACCAACAAACTCCTGAAGGGAGCACAGAGTAAGGGGTATTTGTTTGGTACACTCCCACTTTGTCGTAGGACACAGTTCTGCTGCAGGGATGTAGAAATAGTTTTTTCCATCTGGTTCTGAAAATTTTCCAGCAGTTGTAATGGAGGAAGCTTTCTCATAGAGACATCCACTTTTCTGTATGCTACCACAATCATTTCACCAATTGTTCCAGTTAGGGTTCTAGTCCAATACTTTCGATACCATCCCCACTCACTTGGACGACATACCTCAGAGTCATGAAGAACTATAGTCTCTAGGTTTGGGTGGGGACCCTTGGGATATGATCCTAGAACATTAGTGTACTTGATGGTAGCTTCAGACCACGACCACTCAGCTGGTTTCTGGCCATGGGGTTGTGGTAGGATGCAGAAAAGTATCACCAGTTTTATCATGGTTTAGATGATCTTCATGTCCCTTGGGGTTCTTCTGTAAAAGTAAACACAACAGAATCCTGCCACTAAGAGGCAGAAAAAGTTAGGATGATGGAATTATACAGCGTGTATTTATCCAATGCTCTTTCCCTAGAGCATCAGAGGCTACCCATGCATATTTATTCAGAGGGGTTTTTAGTACTAGGGGAACTTCCCTTACAGTAGGGAGGTCCACCAAAACAGGTTGTCCAGGGTAATCTGCTGGATTCTTGAAATCATCTGGTCCCCGTAGAGAGGGAATTATGCTTGGAGCTGTTGGGAAAAAAACAGTGATTTTGGGGCACCCATTTACCTCCATCTATCATTCACACCTTTCACAGTTTCATATAACTGAACGTCCCAATTTTCCTTCTGTGGTTTCAAAAGTCGTTTCAAAAGACCATTGGTCCTTTCCACGATCCCGTTAGCTTGAAGGTAGTAAGGGGTGTGAAAAGTCCATTTAATTCCTTCACTTTTTGCCCAATCCTGTACAACTTTAGCAGTGAAGTAGGACCTGTTGTCAGATTGAATTTCCTGTGGTTTTGGGAAAGTTCCAAACCACCCCTGCAATGCTTTAACAGTATTATCTCCTGTAGCTCTTTTAAAAGCATCAGCCTGAACCAACCCAGATATAATCTCTACTCCTACCAGCATGAAGTGTTTACCTCCTGACTTTTTAAAGGGTCTGATATAATCTACATGCCACACATCCCATAAGCCTTTACCCTTTCTTAAATGCAGAGGGTCATCTTTCTAGTCATCGGCGACATTGCTAGCAGGCTGATATGCATGTTTCACACATTTCCCTGGTGACAGGTCAACCCCGGGCAAGAGCTTCCTTGTACAAATCTTTTGCACCTGTGCACTGTCTTTTTACATGAAGCCATTCTAATAGTTGCTCCCAGTCCTCTGTAATTTGTTCCTTTTTCAGGGGACTTAGTCTTGCTAGCTCATCAGCTTTATTGTTCCATTCTCCTGCTGGGTTTCCATCTGTCTGGTGAGAGGCCACCCACACCACGACAAAGTTCCCTTGACTTGCGATGTTTAAAATTTCTTGCCACTTTTCCTTTTGCCACACTGGAATTCTGTTAACTTCCCAATCATTTTTCTGCCAAAAAGGAAGCCACTTAGTGCATCCTTTATAGACAGCATAGGAGTCAGTGTAGATACAGACAAGAGAGGTATTTTGTGCCTCACGTTGGAAAACACTCCAAACAGCTATCAGCTCCCCAACCTGAGCACTGCCTTCTCTCTCGGTAATAATTCGTTCACCAGAGGAAATGTGGAGGGCTGCTGCCCTGTATTTCCACACCTTTCCCTCTTGTTTAGCAGAGGCATCAGTGAACCAAGAATTTGCTGATTGTTTGGGGGAGAAAAGAGGGGCTACTTTAATTACAGAGGCAGGTTTGTCATGGCTGCTACCCAAGCTCTCAGTTTCTTATATCACTAAATTTTTTACAGCTCCTGTTATTGAGAAGATGTTACAGTAATGTTCAATCTGAGCATACCATTTTCTAACTGAGGCACTCTGGGCCACCCCGTCCCATAGAGGGGTCCCAGTAGTGACTGTCTTAATAACTTTGAAAGGGCATCTCAATACAATTGATTGTTGTCATGTAATTTTTTCCACTTCTATGAGAGCTAAGCTAACCACAAACAATCCTTTTTCCCAGGTAGTGTATCTTTTCTCAGCATCTTTAAAACCAGGGGAATAAAAACCAACAGGCCTCGTCAGACCCCCAGGACCCTGCTGCCATATGTGTACTGATAGCCCTGAGGAGGCAAATGCCCATTCCACCTGGAAAGGATCTGTAGGATGGATAGGGCACAGTGCTTGATGAGCTGTTGCTTCAAAAATCAGCAATTTCTATTGAAGAATCAGCATTTTGTGAATTCTTAATGATAGTGGGGCCCTGGGAAAATGTTAAAATAGACTCTGAAATGTTAGGCTTTGCGTTGTACCTGCGTAAGTAGTATGATAAATGATATAATTGTTAGATGTGATGATTGTTTAGTAATTAAATATAATTATTGTATAATCATAAGACGACTCATGAGAAACTATGTTGGAAAATCTAAGGGGGGCTATGCTTGGCTGAAATCTATGTATACAATAGAACAATATAAGTTTAATAATTAATATGAAAGTTATATAATGGTAGAATATAAAAACATGTTCATCCCAAACCCATGTCGGAGTCAGATTTGGGTTTGTACCCCTGACACCCAGAGCTCTTCAATAAAAGCACCTGCATATAATCATTTCTCGTGATTATGTGTTTCTGAACGCTAACATTAACATGTTCCTCTCTAAGGGCAGCTTGCAACAGATGGATCTCATTCCTTTCTTCATTTAATTGGTTTTGCAAAATTTCAACTATGTTTTGAAGGGAGTCTATTATATCTTTTTCCCCACTTCTTCGCTTTAAGCGAGTTTCTATAGCTGCTGTAAGACAAGCTCCCAAAATATAGCAGAGAATAGTTTTATTTTTGCCCAGTTCAAATTTTGTTTCATGTTGTAAAGAACATACTCTATCAATAACATTTCCCAAATTTAACCAGTTACTTTGAGCCCATTCTTCTCCTCCCGGAGAAGGTTTGGCATTATGTTTAGCTAGTAGAGCATAAAATTCAGCTTTAACTTTTGCACTGCAGTTTTCAGTCATTTTGTGAAGGGACCAAAACCACAACAGGGAGGTACAGACTTAAGTTACAAAATCGCACAGCCTTTGCTGTGTTTCCCATCACTTCCCTGGGTGTGTGAAGAGACAAAATCTGCCTGGGAGGTTCTGCTTAGTTACTTCAAGTTGGCCCTTCCCTTCCCAGACAGTCCGGATTCACACATACACAAAAACAGTTTCCCCTTTTGCATTAAGAGATCTTTTGTGAAATTCTGAAGACAGAACCCTCAATTGAGTATCGGGGTGCTTTTCACCTAAGCGTGTGCAGTTTGCGGGAAATTCGAATCACCCTCCTTGCTATCTAAACATTGTTCAACCCTTTTGGGATGACGGGCTAGATGTAGCTGGAGTGAAACGTCCTTCTCCTGTTACAGACTACACACAACCCTGCAAACCCCTCTGTCTGTCAGAATCCTGTCTGTGACACCAGTTTAATGTCGCAATCTGCTAGTATAAGTGGGAGTCTTGATGGTTGATTAACTGATCTCGGAGTACAAAAAACAACGCATTTCAGTATTAATCAAAACAAATGCACCTTTTATTGTGTGCCCACAGCAAATGCAATAGAAGGATTAGAAAGGAGATAAAGGATAGAGAAAGAAAGAGGGGGAGGGGAATGTTGCTTCCAACAGAGAGACAAAATCCTCTTGGTCCAGCCAATAGATTCTTCTTGTCGCATCGAAGAGAATCTAAAAGGCCTTGGTTAACTCAGGGGTCTATTACAGTCCTCTGCCGAAGGGGGAACAGGTAATAAGGTAATACCAATTAACAACAGGTACAGACAGTCCGTGTTCTCAGCAGTAAGCGGGACCCATTCTTTTCTTGGTCCAGCGACCACACCTGCAGGCAAGGCTTGGCAAACACCTCGCTTCAGTCAGGCCAGCACCTCTGTGTTAGAATTATAAGGGTCTCAGTCTCGGTCCTTGGGGGGGGGCTTCAAACTCTGTCCTTGATGGTGGTCATGAGGCAGATGAGGTATTTTTTGTGGGGAACACCAAAGTTACCTCAGAAAGTCAGACTTTCTTCAAAGCGGGTGGCATCTGGCCAAGAGGTAAGGAAATTCATAGGCTATTGTGATGAGTGGGGATCATGAAGCAGGTGTAAGACTGTGGTGACACAGCAAGCATACCTGAAAACAATAACTTGGCGACCATCCACCTCAACCAGGCCAGAACTCCAGCGAGGGTCTTCAGGGTCTGAGTCTCTGTCCTTGCGACGGTCATGAGGCAAATGAGGGAAACTTTGGACCATCTCTTACACCTCTGCACCTTGCCCAAGCTGGACTTTCCACCCCCCCCTACCCTGAGGAATGGGCCACACGATTACCCCTCTCAGCCGTGGTGCTAAAAAGGTCCTATGATACTATAGTCCCCCCTCGCTTTGGGGTTGGCCTCTCAGGGCTTCAGTACTGCCGGGCCTCTGGGAAGGGCCCTGAATCTGCTTGCCTCTGGTGCCAGTTCACCTGTGAGGCTGTCTGTGTGTGACTCACTCTCTCCCCACAGTCCCTACACACTGGGGAGCAATGGCTTGTTTGCAGGTCACATGCACCTTTTACTACAGACCCCCCACCCACCCAGGAAGCTGAAGCTGATTTTGAGCGTGACTCACTCTCACGCACAACAAGACAACAATAAGATGCCTTTTACTTTCAAATCACTTGGTAAAAACTCAGATGTTATTGGCCATTTCAAGGTGCTCTTGGATCCCACATCCCTGAGTCTCTAGTGTTTGCTACTCTCAACCTAGCAGCTTTTAAGCCTAGATGCTTTTGAGTTTGCTGCTCTCAGCCTAGCAGCTTTTAAGCCTATGTGCTCTTGAGTTTGGCACTCCCATATCTCATGTGTGGTTTTAGACCCTCAACCTAGCAAAATTTCTAGGGGCCACCTCCACTTTTTATCCCACTTTTCCAGTGGATTGTGCCAGGAAAACCCTCGGCTCCCTCTCTCCAAGGGGTTTCCACCCCTTCCCTGAGACCCTGTCCCAGTTGCCCCACGGGATTATCTCACACCTTTTATGTCTCGCTTCATCTCTTTACTGGCCGGTTTTCTCTCAAAAAGACAGAACCGCAGCATGGGAGACCCCTCACTCACATAGCAGGTCTGGGATAACCAGCCCACCTCTCATTCACACACACATTCATCATCCCCCCATACCTGCCCCACCTGAAAAAGTACTTACAATCCTTTTTCCTTTCCAGGTCTTAGTGTACACTTAGTCTTAGGGGCCAATTACTGTGGTTTTAGGGAGCCTTTTCCCTTTTCTTTGTTTTATTGTCTCTTTTTGTCCACTGGGTTGGAATGTGCGTCTGCCAATCACACCAGAAAAAACAGAGCGAGGCTGTCAAACTTGACAAGGCATCCCTCCCTCACTCAGAATCCTCTGAGGTTTTGGCAGTGAGGTGTTAGATCTGAGTCACGGCACAAATTGTTAAAAACAACATTCACTTGTGTTAAAATTTTACAAGTTTAATAGTAATAAAAATAATAATAAAAATTAGGACAATTAGAATTTGGACAAAGTTAGGACAATAAAAGACAATAAAAAGCAAAGAATTACGGACTTCTGGGTGTTTTTTTTCTCTGCCACAAAGCACATTTTGCCAACAAAGGATTAACCCTTAAAAGAAATAGCCTATTGCATATTCATATATCTCATACATGATTCAAACATTCTTTTCAGACTAAAGGTGTTTCTACTGAATGTCAGCTTCCCCCCCCTCATCTTGTAAATTAATCTTCTTGGTTCCTTAGATTCTGGGCCTTCCCAATAAGGAAGCAATAATTATTCTCTTGGAGATTTAGGTGTCTTGTTGCTGTTATCTCTATGCGAAGAATTTCTTGATTATCTTATCCATTCCTTTAGCTATTTGCAAAAAGTATCTTACATCACATAGTTTCTATTTTACTATTATGTTATAGCCTAAAAACTATATTTACCATACAACTTAAAAGAGATTAATACAGCACTACTTAAAAGAGATTAATAAAGCATAACTTTCCAACATAACACATATAGTATTCATTTTAATATTTGCAAAGAGCCAATCATATAATATGCATTTTTCACATACCTCCTTAGAGGGACCTTGGCACTGTGATAGATGAGTAATCTGATGATTGACTCTCACAATTAACAGACACATATCATGTATATAGGTTAAGAAAAGGGTTTTTTGCCCCCTATGTTGTTATCAAGGGACAGCCGGGGTTGGGATATTTGGGAGGGTCAGCTTGTCACTATGGTGACATCTGACCTCCAATCAAAATTTGAGGAAGTCAACTCCACCACTAGATAGTGAAGAAAGAATCAAAAGACAGAATTTTAGAGGAGAATAGTTAAAAGGCTAAACCTCCATTGTGTGGGTGAGCACATGGTGGGGAAAATCCTTTGCTCCCAGAGCCATAACATTTTCTCTATTCAGTCTTCTGTTGTATTTTTGATCAGTTTTAATCAACCTTTCTAAATTTATAAAAAGTGAGTGGCTATTTCTCACAGCACTTAGCTGAAGGCACTTCTATCCCCTCTTCATTTAATCTATTCCAAATATCCTTTGCAGCTGTTTTTACTACATTTTCTTCCTCACCTCCAACCAACACATCATCAGTGTACTGATAAATTTGTACTCCTTCCTGAATTATTTGTTGAAGGAGTTCAGCTAAAGCATTGTGTGTTATCATGGGTTAGTGCTTATACCCTTGGGGTAGGCGATTGAAGGTGTATTGTGTTCCCTCCCAAGTGAATGCAAATTTGGGTTTATCTTCTTCCTGAACTGGGAACATAAAAAAGTCTTTCAAATCCAAAACTGACATCCATTTGTTATAAATGACAATATAGTTATTGGCTTTTGCATTTATGTATTGGTTTTCGCAAGTTATTATTGATCCCAACAATTTTGATATAGTACTATTTGTAACCACTTTTAACTGCTTTAATATAGCATAATCTGTCAGCTTTTGTGTGCACGGTATAGCTTATATAAATAGTAGCATGATAAACATATATTGTAGCTTAAGCTTTTGCAAAATATTAAAATAGAGACTATGTAATGTTAAATTATTTAATTTGTGTAACTAACTCAGATAATGGTGTGAAATAGCTATGTTGATTCAATGTACTTGTGGAGTATCTTATCTTGAAATAAACAGGGCAGGAGATCTTTCTCCTTTTTAATGCCTTTATTAAAAGTGATCAGCTCAGGATGGGGGGGGGGTTGACAGGTCCGCCGTTCCCTGCCACCACTCTCAGCAGTGACTCGGAGGAGGAGGAAAGTGAAGCTCTGTCCCCTAGGGGGCAGAGCCGGGAGTCTCGTCCTCGCGAGGGCAATGGGGGTATACCCGGGGTTCAGTTCAGTTTGCCAGTCCAGGGGTCCTAGGTCCAAATGACTTCTTTTTAACCGGGGCGAGGGGTGACCGAGGTTTTCAGCGTCTCTGGCGGCTTCGGACCTCGCCCCTTCTGTCCAAACACTACTTTGACCTCTCAATTCTGTTTTGGCTCATTTCTTTTGGGGTTTTTTCCAGGATTTGGTGGGGGTCCTGTCCCGTTGCAGTCTGGGTTGAGACCATATTTGCATGTCTCCTGAGATCTCTTTCCCACCATCCTGGGGGGGGGGGCTTGTCATCCTCTTGGCAGCAGGCAAGGAAATGCATCTATTCGAGTGCCTCAGGGGAAAACCCAGGACCTCTTCCCCTTCCCCCCTCCAAGGGAGCCTCTCCTGGCTGCTTGCAGGAGCCCAGCTGCAGCTGCTCAGCCTTGCTGTCTTCTCCTGCTGCTTTAGGTTCTTCACTACACTTTAACCTGATACCCCATGTCTGCCTGACCCCCCACGTCTCCTGCTACAGCTGTGGAGTTTCTGCTATATTTTGTTTTCTACCTCGGGGTCTGTTCTCCTCTGCCGTTCCAGCCTGCCACTCCAAGGTTCCTGCTACAGTCTATTCTGCCATCCAAAGGGGCACCAGGATTGTCTGCCCCTGTGGGGTTGTAAAGGAAGCCCCTTTTCTATCACTCCCGCCAGCTCGCCCACCATTACCTATGTGGAGAGAGGCGGCTGAGTTTGTGCCATAGCACCCCCTGCAACTGCAGGGGAATCACTGCACCTGCCCTGTCCAGCCGGGAGCCAACATCGCCCCTGCTGGCTGTGACCATAACTACACCAAATGGGAAAGTGACTGACAGCTGAGACAAGGCTGTTATTGGGTTTCTGGTTTTGTTTGTTGTTACTGCCATTGTTGTTGGTTGTGTGTCTTGTTATACATATATACATGTATATATATATATATATATATATACTAGTAAAGAACTGTTATTCATTTTTCTGTATCTTTGCCTGAAAGCCCCATAATTTCAAAGTTATAATAATTCAAAGGGACAAGGGTAATATTTTTTCCATTCCAAGGGAGGTTCCTGCCTTCCTTGGCAGACATCTGTCTTTCAAACCAAGACACATCAGAATGCCATTCAGTATTTTCATCACTAATTTCACCAGGACTTTCCCAAATATAACCATCCCAATCTTTGGGTGATGTTATGAATTTGCAAATTTTTTTAATAACCATAGAATTGGGTTTTTTTTAATAATGTAAATTCCAATTTTTCTTCCAAGGTATTTTTTTCCCCTTGGCTTCTTCTAACTGTTGTTTCAATCTGTCATTTTGGTATTGTAGAGACAATTCTACATGTTCTCTTTCCTTTATTTCATTTCTCAGATTATCAGTTTCTTTTATCATCTGTTCTTCTCCATTGCCATGCAGATTTTATACATAGTTCCAGGGCATGACAAATAATACTTTTTCCTTTTTTATCTTTCAGCTATCCCCATTTTTCATCTATTTTCTCTTGTATTTTGTCTCACTCATACCAGTTATCTACTGGCCAAGGTTCATCAGTTTCAATATGAATACTGTGCCTCTATAAGTATTCTGCTAAGTCTTTTGTCTGTTTCACAAAATTGTTTGCCATCCTACCTTCAACTATGCCAAAAAATGTCACAGGAAAGGGGGAACTTCAGACAAGCCTGGCCTTAGCCTCAGATTTTGGCAACAGTTTAAATTTAAGAAATCACTGGCCTGCAAGTTCTAGTGACTGCAGATCACGTGTTTATAAAAAGAATTATTTATTAAACAGAAAAAGTTAACAGACAAAATATCTTAATCACAGTTACTTACTACACAGTATAAAACTAAAAAGAATTACTAGTAGAATACAGCATAACGTAAAACAGTTCATGATATCAAGGTGCTTATTTTAAAGCTTGCAAAAGAAATAGTATTTATTAGGAGTTGAATGTAACTTACCACCTAATGCTGGTGCAGTTCTCCCCAACAAAAGTCCCAAAGACCTCAAACCAAAGGATGGGGATACTCCTGTGGGATTTAAAGTTGGGACAGAAACAGGCTGTTTAGCCCCACCCACTTCACCAGCATTAGGGGAGAGGTTTTCACCAGCATTCAGGGGGATTCAGAGAGGTTTGCACCAATGTTTTGTGAGAAGTTTGCACATGCATTTAGGAGGGCAGTTTGCAGGTCACAGAGGCTTTCCTGGGGCACATGGTGGCATTGGCCCTGAAGTCACCAGTCTCAGAGGAGCAGATGACAGCTAAGAGATGCCACAGAACCACCCTACCCATTCCTCCACTGTGTCCTCCTGCTTCTGCCCAGACCTCAAGGTTGCCCATACCTTGTCCCCAGGAAGAGGGTGCAGTGAAGGGCTGGGTGCAATGTGGCTTGCTCAGGGTTTGTGAGGGTTCTTTGATTTGAGGTCTTCTGGACTTTTATTGGGGAGAACTGCACCAGCACCAAAGATTTTTATGTTACAGGAATAAAAAGAGTTAGAAGGAATCCCAGAGATGACAGAGGATTAACCCTGTTGGTATGGGCAACTGAGATGCCGGAATGATAAAAGGTGGCCAAACCGGTAAAGATTACTTTCAAACCTGAAGCCAAACTGATAAGGCAAAAATTATATCCTATTAAGTGGGAGGCAAGGATAAAGTTGGAGAAGAATATTGAAAAATTTTTAGAATAGGAGTTATTGAAAAAATGTCAATTAGAATATAGCACATTGATATTACCAGTTAAAAAGCAAAATGGGGAATATAGATCAGTACAAGATTGAAGGGCTATTAATAAAAAGTACCTGATATTCATCCAGTAGTAGCTAATCTGTACACACTCTTGACAGCACTGAAAAGGAAATATAAATGGTTTATGGTGCTTGATCTTAAGGATGCTTTTTTCTGTAATACTTCTTGACTCAGATGATTAGAAATTGTTTCCTTTTGAGTGAGGGAGTCCCAACACCAGGTAGAATGTGCAGCTGACATGGATGGTGTTCACAATAAAAAAAAAATTAAAAAAAAAAAAAGAAAAAAATTTGAAAGCTGGAAAAAGAAAATCTGGACAGAACTCTACTACAATGTGTGGTTGATATTTTACCAGCAATCAAGACTGAAAATAAGTATCTCAATGCTACTGTAAGTCTGTTAAATTTCTTGGATACAGGGTGTCAAAGAAAATGGCTCAAAGAGCTTAAGAAGCAGTAATATATTTTAGTTTTTGAGATCTCTCAGGAAAAAAGAATCTCGAGAAGCAGCTGAAAAGAAGCCTTTTCCACTGTCTGGAGCCAAGGACTACTAGCCTACTGAAACAGAGCGAAAATTTAACAGGGTAAAAATCCATTAGAGATTTAGGTGAAATGTGCTGTTTTGAATTATTTAGTCTGTAGCTTGCTTGCATAGATGAAATATGTTGTTTGGTTTGTTAAGTCTGTGCTGTGTTTAAGACTGTTTGTTCTCGCAAAAAAGCCTGTGCTTGCAAAACTGTCTCAGCCGAGGAAAAAGAATGCAAACTTCCAAGCTGGAAAGAAAGATAAGGCAGGGCTCCTTGAACTTTGAAACAAAGATGAGAGCCAAAGCTGAGGCTTCAGGAGATGGACAGGATGACCCAGGAGTTCTTTCTGTACAAGGACTGATAAAAAAACTAGCTGCAAGTGTATAGGAAACCAGTAAAATGAATATGCATGAACCTATTGTGAAACTCTATGCATATGTACAAGTAAGGGGGATAAATAAAGGTTTGGAATTCTCAGGGGTGTGCATGTCCTTTAGGGGGAATGATCCCCACATGTGTCCAAATCTGTAATAAGCATACCAGCTTTACAACTTTTACAAGTTGTGGAGTTAGGTTTTTGGGTTTTTTCCACAAATCACTACTTAGGTATGGCCAGATGGTGTGAGTTATGGATTGGCAGTTATGGAATACTGGCAAAACCCTTGTATGATCCTCCACTGAAAAATACTTGGTATGGACTCCTGAGAGTCAAAGGGCCTTTGAAGCCCTAAAAGAACCTTAATGACAATGCCTGCACTGTGACTCTCACATTTGAACCAAACCATTTGAGTTATTTGGGCATGAAAGGATGCACTTGGGGAACTGCTGCAGCATTTGGGGTCATGGAAGCAGCCTGTCCAAACAATTGGACTGTGTGAGTAAAGAATGGCCCAGATACCTGAGAGTGGTGGTAGCTGCAGAGAATCACAAAAGCTGATATGTGCCCCACATGGTAATAGCTGGTTTGGAACAAAAAGGAAGACATTGGATATCGCCAGCAGGATGCTGAAATACCAGGTTGCCCTATTGGAGCAGGACAATGTTGAGCTGCTTAAGGTAACCACTGCTTTAAACTCAGCCATTTTTCTGCAGGCTTCAGAAGAAGCCCAGAGACCTTTGTACCATGACTGCCTGGTAACTATTGGATAAGTGTGTTCTGGCAGATGGGATCTCAAGAGCAATCCCATTCAGGGCCCATAACTGGACCTGCACACTGGTGGGAGCAGCATGGTATTGTGGGAGATAAGAAAAATTTTATAGAATAAGGGCCTTATAGGCCTCTGATCACTTTTGTCCATTCTTGAGAAGCACTTTGGAAAATGTTCAGCTGGCATGATGAAAAAATAAATTGTGTAACCTCCTCTTAACCAGAGTGCTGATTGGTTAAGGGAACACATGGACAGCAACACAGGTCTTAGCATGTGACTCATGTATGTTTGTTTTGCTTAAGAAAAATGCTAACATGTATAATTTTAGCTAGTCTATTTTTAGCAAAGTATAAAGCCTGCATAGTGTATTTTTAGCATAGTATAAAAGCTTAAGCATACTCATACAGTATATAAGGCCTTGTGTGTTGGCAATTGTCCAGGTTTGAGACAAATTTAGGAGGAAATGTCCCAAAAGGGTGCCTCCTCTAAAGAAGAGTAGGTTTTAGCAACCCCTCCCCCACAGGTTCCCACAGGTTTGAAAGGATTTCCCTTGGAGAAAGTGAAAAAAAAAACCTGTTTATTTAACAAGCAGGTTGCTCATAGGCATGAGCAGGCACCAAAAAAATCTCACTGCTTCAGCCCCTTCTCTTTTGAATCCATCTTAAAGGCACAGGACTCATATCTGGCAGAAAGTATACGATGGGGAATACAGAACCATACAGTCACCCCAGGACACCAATAAACTCAATTCTCTTTAGATCAACAACCAAGATAGGCTATGTATTCATTTCTCATTGCTACAAATGGCAGCCTGAACAGCTCAGATATCTCACAGATGGTAAAAGATGTTCATCATTCCGGTAGTCAACCTCCATCGTACCACAGGAGACGATTGACCAGAAATATTCGACAAAGGGACCCAAAGCATGTGCCCATCACCTAACAGGGGAGCAGTGGGGAAGTCATGAAAAATGTCCTCGGAACAGAAACAAAGCCTTGAAACTTTAAGGCAACTTCTTCATCAGCAAAATAGAGACATTTCTGATGCTAAGCTAAGTACCTTGCTGGACTAGGCGTGCATGCATGTATAAGACTTCCCTCCTAATGGGATGTGGTACTGTCCACAAGGGTCTCAGGATGAGGGAAGAGACGAGAAAGTTGACTCCATGTTTCAGAAGGCTTGATTCATTATTATATGATAGATAATATATTAAAACTATACTAAAACAATAGAGGAAAGGATTTCACTAGAAGGCTAAGCTAAGAATAGAAAAGGAATCAATAACAAAGGTTTGTCTCTGACCGAGACCGTCCGGACAGGTCATCTGTGATTGGCCCTTAATTGGAAACAGCCTGATGAGGCCAATCACAGATTCCCCCTGTTGCATTCCACAGCAGCAGATAAGAATTGTTTACCGTTTGTTCCTGAGGCCTCTCAGCTTCTCAGGAGGGGAAAAATCCTAAGGAAAGGATTTTTCATAAAACATGTCAGTGACAATGGGACTTTTCCTTTGGAGGTCTGGCAGGCAGTAGGCAAGACACTTTTGGATATTGCCAGGATTGGTGATGCCGATGCTTGCAGACACCTCGCAACATGGGGCATTATTATGCTAGTCCTTAAAGAACCCTGTATGCAGGACCATCCATTGGTGGCTTTAGCAACTGATTCCCCTGAGCCCTCAGACCTGACCTCACCCACTTCCAACACACCGGGCAATTCCGAGGTAATGCCAACCCCCATGGTGCTGTTTGACTGTGATGAAAATCCTGACCCAGTCAGTCCTTTCAACCCCGTATGCTTGGACCCTGAAAAAAGGGCAAGTTCATACCCTCCATGTGATAGTAATGATGTGGCATGTCACGGGCAACTGGGCAGTTGTAACCGCCTGTCCTTTTATACAATGAATCAATGGCCCAGTTATAAAGATTTAGATTACCAGGTTATCAAAGAACTAAGGAAACTAGTGAAAGAAAGTGGTGTATCTGCGTATCATGTCTTAAGCTACTTGGAGCCCATAAGTATTGCTTATGTTCTTATGCCTAGTGATTGGAGAAACGCCTAGTGATTGGAGAAACATAACGAAGATGATTTTGACCGTGACCTAGTTTGTGGTTATTGGGGGTTGTGTTTTCTTTTCTGTTCTTTCCTTATCACTTGTGGAATTTCTTCCCATTGAGTTACTGATGGGAGCTGATTGCTGGGTACTTGGGACAAGGGGGGAACTCTGTTTTTTTGGGAGTTTTCCCTAGGGGGAAAGAGAGGGGGTGGAGATGCCGGAGAATTTGGGCTGGGCACAGCTGCTGGCCCTCTCTCAGTTACAGAGAAGGACGGTGGGATCTGCTGCTCTTGGGGAAAGGAGTTCCACTGCTGCTACTGGAGCCTGGCCCAAGGCTGCTTCTTCTGCCGTGGGGTGAGCCTCTGCTCATGAGAACAGCCACTGAACTGCAACTTTGTTGATACCTACCTCACCTGTCACTGTCTGCTTGGGTGTGCGGGATCCCGAGCTCGGCTCTCCCTGCCCTGCTGGGAGCCCCTCACCCCCTGCCTGCTGAGACATCCTGCTGGCCCAGCTTGCTGCTTTCCCAAAGTCCTGCTGGGGGCCCTGGAGCTGGCTGCCCCAGGGGTTTTTGAAGTGGAGACTCTCTTCCACCCCTTCCCATTTTCGGACAAAAGTCGCCATTGCCACTTGCTCCCCAAGCCCACACTGGAGCACCCCCTGCAAACACGTGGGGATCACTGCACCTGCCATGCCCACCGGGAGCCTGCCAGGCCCCTGCCAGCTGTGACTGTAACTACACCAAAGGGGAAAGTGCCCCAGCCGAAAGGCTGTTACTGGGTTCCGGGTTCTGTTTGTTGTAAATGCCGTAGTTGTTGTTGTTGTTTCTTTGCTTTATTACACACTATAGTAAAGAACTGTTATTCCTATTCCCATATCTTTGCCTGAGAGCCCCTTAATTTCACAATTCTAATAATTTGGAGGGAGGGGGTTTATGTTCTCCATTCCACGGGAGGCTTTTTCTGCCTTCCCTAGCAGACACCTGTCCTGTAAACCAAGACAATGGTTTGGCTTACTGATTACCATGACCTATGTACTACTCAGGGGGAGACATTACAATGCAGAGCTCTGCGTATGGTTGTTACTCAGTTGACTGGGAGGGGCCGCATGCAGCCTCCTCATCGCAAACAGGCTATCCTTGGGATGTCTGACTTTATTAACTGCTTTGTTCTACAGATTCTGAGCCAGCTCCCTGGGGTGGGCAGATGTGAAAAGCACCAATCACTTGTTTTTAAAATTTCAAAAGTTTAATAGTAATAAAATGGTTATAAAAATAGTAATATAATTAGAGTAATGATAATTTGGACAATTTGGATTAGGACAATATGAGACAATAGAAACAAAGAGTTACAGATGTCTGGGTACCTTTTTCTGGGCAAAATAAGCCCGAAAAAGGACACCCATTAACAGAGGATTAACCCTTAAAAACAATAGCCTGTTGCATTTTCATACACCTCATACATGATGCATAAATTCCATTCAAACAAAGGATTCTGTCTGGTCAGTGTCAACTTCTGCCCCTTAATCCTGATGGCGTCTTCACGACTGAGCAAGGCAGGAAGAAGTTAGTTTCTTCTGATAAGAGAGCAATAAATTTCTCTGAAAGATTTAGGTGTCCTGTGGCTGCTATCTCTGTGCGAGTCCTTTCTTTAAAAAAAGTATCTTACATAGCATAGTTTCTATTATAACATTATGTTATAACCTAAAACTATATTTAACACGCTACTTAAGAAAATTAATACAGCATAACTTTCTAACATAACATATATAATATTCATTTTAATATTTGAGAAAAGCCAATCATAAAATAAGCATTTTTCACAGCAGAGATGCTAATCTGTTTTTGCTAAGATTTTACAAGGTCCATGGGAATCATTTGTACAGTTTCTTGACAGGCTGCAAACTGCACTTTCCTGGCATATTGATCACGAGAGAGCCCAAGCCATCCTGTTGCCACAATTGGCTTTTGACAATGCAAATTATGACTGTAGGGGGGTGTTATTGCCTATTTGCAATCGGGGTACTTGTGATATAGCAGACATGGTTAGGGCCTGTCAGAGTGTGGATTCCGCCACCCATCAAACTAATTCTCTCACCTCAGCTTCAGACACTCACCTCTGGGTTTTGGGGGCAGGAGGGTGTTACAAATGGAGATGGGAGCTTAGATAAGCCCTCACCTTTTGCCCAGGCCTCTGGCAGCAGGCAGTGGCTTTATTGGGGCAAGCAGTACTGCAAAAGGCACTCTCGTTCACAAGTTCTTTAATAATGGCTGATTAGGTCTATTACAAAATGAATTATTTATTTAATAGACACAAAATTAACAGACATAAGACTTTAAACAGACTATTTACTACACAGGAATAAAATAAAAAAGATCTACTAGTAGATAAATTATACAGTGCATGATTAAGGTACCTATTATTACAGCTAGGGAAGAAACAGTACAGCTTAAGATCCAATGTACTTACCACCTAATTGATGATGGAGTGCACATACAATCTTTTATCTCAATTCAGTAGTATAGACAAGGATTTAAATGGATCTTACCATCTAATTGCTGATGGGGCATACATCAAGATCCTTTCCCTCAATTTATGGAAACGTACATACAAAGATGCATTCAAGCTTTGTAGGAGAAGCCCCCTTGCATGTTTCCAGGGAGTGTGTGAGAGGCTTCTACCTCTGTGATAATCTGTGTGACCTTTATAGTGCAAAACAGGGTCTTTTGGTCACTAATATTTATTTTCTTCTACCTCTTCCCACATCTGCTCTCCATACCAAGATGTTGATTCTTGGCTGGGGCTTCAGACTTTTTGGTTTTAGGAGATGACCCCTTGCTGGGCCTTTGACCAGGCCTGGGTTATCTCTTCCATCTGCACAAATCATCTGTGGTAAAGAGAGGAGGAAGACGTCCTGCCACAGCAGCTTACTAAACAGCTGCAGCAACATGATTAAGGTGATTTGTGGGGTTTATTTTCTTGGTTGGATGACCTCGGTCTTGGGGAATGGTTTAAACACTTAGTAGTGCATGGTCAAGTTACCTTTGTGTGTTTTAAAATATTCTGATATGTATTCCTTGTATCATATCTTGTGTGCAACAAATGATCAATAACACATGGCTCTGAGAACCACTGGTCATTCAATATACTCCCCACACCATCTCTGAGCAAGAAATTAGCACAGAGGAAAAGCATCCCTGCTCTAGCCTCCAGCTGGGGCAGCAGATGCTCAGTTGGACTCTGCCAGTTATCTCCTCCCCGTTCAGCTTCAACACTGTCAGGTGTCTCAGGCTCCTTACGAAAATCTCCAGCTAGACCTGTTCCCTGCCAGACAGTGTTTCATGCTGGCAGCAGCCAGCAGTGACCTGGAGATCCACAGAGCTACTGTTATAGATGAGTAATGCAATGGTTGACTCTCACAATTAGGGGTGAATATTATGTATATGTTAAGAGAAGTTTTGTAGATGTATAGTTATCTTTCCCCTCCCTCTTGCATTGCTATCACAGGCTGGCCTTAGTAGTCGGGGCATTTGGGAGGTTTGGCTTGTTACTATGACAACACCTGACCTCCAATCAAGATGCAAGAAAGTGATCTCCACCACTGAACAGCAAAGAAGCAGTCGACTGACAAGATTTTGGGAGGGGCTAGAGATTTAAAAGGTGGAGCATCCATTTTGTAGATGAGCACATGGTGGTTGAGTCCTTTGCTCCCAGCACTGTAATTTTCCTTATTCACTCTTCTGTTGTATTTTTAAATAAAGTTTTAATAAACCTTTAAATATTTTAAAGTGGGCATCGTTTCTCACAAACGGGGTCTTAGTCCAGGATATACACCTTGTCTCCGTGGCCCTAGGAGTTTTTGAAAGAGAGGCACACCCCGCTGTAAGTTCAGCAGTTTGATCGACTTCTCCTGGGACCACCAGTGGTTGCAGGTCAAAACCCCAAAGACAGAAGAAGGCTGAATAAGGAGAAAGAGGAGGAGGAAGGTGAGTACTATCCTCATAACTATTTTGGCCAGATTGATATTCCGTAATCCTGGTGTGCAAACGTCACCTTCAGACAAGTAGTACACAGGACCTGTTCTGGTCTGTTGGAGCTTCAAGATATTGGATGGTTGGAAATATAGGGCGAGACATGTAAAAGAGGAAACCAGGGACCCCATGCCTGGCAGGATACACGTGACTGAAGAATTTGCCGGGACTCAAGAGCATCTGGAAATGTCAGATTGAGAGT
>NC_066342.1:14835345-14880300 GCF_022539315.1 Serinus canaria
CAATCCAACCGTTTCTATGTCTCTCTGCAAAGCTCCTAACCCTCCAACAGATCGGCACACACTTCCAGCGTAGTGTAGTCTGCAAAATTTGCTAATAAAGACTGATCCTCATCCATGTCATCAATAACAATACTACAGAACTGGCCCCAGCACAACACCTGAGGGACCCCACTGGTGACGGCCGCCACTGGGTGCAGCACAGTTCATATCATCACCATCACTCGTCTGGCCCAGCCATCCAGCCATTCTTCACCGCCCCAAGCGACAAGTGCTCTCTGTCCAAGATGTGGGGCTGCCAGCCTTTTCCAGGAGTGTGCTGTGGGAGACGTGTCAAAGGCCTTTCGTTCAGAGTCCAATAGACAACATCCCTACTTTCCTGCATCACACGAGGCAGTCCCTTTGGTTCATAAAATGAGACATGGTTGGTCAACATGACCTACCCCTCCTAACCCCATCTTGCTGGTTCTGATACCCTGCGCAATTGGCTTTTAAGTGCTGCATGTGATTTCTAATACTCTTTCCATCCCTTACGGCTCTTAGGTCAGGCTGACTGGCTAATTACTAGGACTTCTTCCCACCCTTTTTTCTGAATGGCATCACATTGGCCACTTCCAGTCATATCCAACCTCACCATTGAGCCCGGACTGCATATAAATGATAAGAGGGGTTTCGCAAGCTCATCTCCAGCCGTTCCTCATCATCCTGGGATGGATCCCATCTGGTCTCCATAATATTTATGAATTCCAGCATCTCATCAGTTCATCTGACTGGCCTCCTCTTGGATAACGGGGGGACCTTCTGCCCCCTGATACCATCAAACCCCCCCAAGATGACAGCTGTGCCTAAGCAGTCATCTTCTTCCTAAAAACTGAGGCAAAAGACGATGTTAAGTACCACTGGGTGGTGTGCAGGGGAGAATTGGATTTGTAACTGTACCACTCAATTCCTCTGATGAATGCTCAAGAAATAATTAAAATGACTTCTAGAGGGCCCCATTAGATTAGCAGAACAGTTAGACCAGTTTCTGGGGCCCAATATTTATACATGGGAAGAAATGCAATCAATAATGACTATGTTGTTTACACCAGAGGAAAGACAAATGATCTGGGCAGCTGGGGTACGTATATGGGAAAGGGAACAAATGCAAGGACCTGCTGGGGATCTGAAAATGCCCACAGTGCGCCCTATTTGGGACCACAACAGCACCGGGGGAAGGCAAGACATGGAGGAATATAGAACATTAATTATGAGAAGTATCAAGGAAGCTGCTCTATGAAATCAAAATGCTCTCAAAGGTATTGATGAGCAGCAAAAGAGGGAAGAAACCCCAACGGAATGGCTAGAAAATTTGAGGAAAAATATGAGGCAATATTCAGTGATTGACCCTGATACAGTGACCGGACAGATCTTGCTAAAGATAAATTTTGTCAGTTGCGCTTGGCCAGATATACGGAGTAAGTTAGAAAAGTTAAATGGTTGACAAGAAAGGAGATTGGAAGATCTCTTAAGAGACGCACAGAAGGTGTATGTCAAGAGACATGAAGAGAAGGCCAAGGCAAAGGCCAGGGTAATGGTAACTGCCATTAGGGGAGGAAGCCAGCACATAAAGGACAACCCATGTAAGGGAAGGGGGACCAAAAATGCAAGAAGATAGATGGAGGGGGGATACAGATCCTTGGGACTGGACACAAAAAGGAGAATTTGGGAAACAGGGGAACCTAGGACCAGTTTGCTTTTACTCTAAAGAGAATGTACATATCATGAAAAATTGCCCCCGAAGATAAAAGGACCTGAGGGTCTATGAGAAAGCAAAAAGAAGTGGAAGACTAGGGGTGTCAGGGGCTCTACCTCCTGGGGACAGCATACCATCAGGAGCCCTTGATAACTTTAAAAATAGGTCCCCAGGAGGAAGAATTTGAATTCTTAGTAGACACAGGGGCTGAAAGAACTTGTGTTTGTGAAATTCCAAAGGGGCGAAAAAAATCAAGATACCGTGCAAGTAGTAGGTGCAAAAGGGGAAGGGTTTAAAGCATCAGTTATAAAGCAAGTAAAGTTTTAATTCACAGAATTCACTGAATGACTAGGTTGGAAGAGACCTTCAAGATCATTAAGTCCAACCCATGCCCTAAGACCTCAACTAAACCATGACACCAAGTGCCACATCCAGTCTTTTTTTGAACACATCCAGGGATGGTGACTCCATCACCTCCCTGGGCAGGCCATTCCAGTATTTAATCACTCTTTGTGTAAAAAACTTTTTCCTAATATCCAACCCATATTTCCCTTGGCACAGCTTAATACTGTGTCCTCTCATTCTGTCAATTGCTGCTTGGAGAAAGAGACCAACCCCCACCTGACTACAACCACCTTTCAGGAAGTTGTAGAGAACAATAAGGTCACCCCTGAATCTCCTTTTCTCCAGGCTAAACAACTCCAGCTCCCTCAGTCGTTCCTCATAAGGGCTTGTGTTCCAAGCCCTTCACCAGCCTTGTTACCCTCCTCTGGACACACTCAAGCGTCTCAATGCCCTTCCTAAACTGAGGCACCCAGAACTGGACACAGTACACATGGTGTGGCCTCACCAGTGGCAAGTACAGGGGAGGAATGACCTCCCTCATCCTGCCGGCCACACTATTCCTGATACAGGCCAGCATGCTGCTGGCCTTTTTGACCACCAGGGCACACTGCTGACTCATGTTCAGTTGGCTGTCCACCAGTACCCCCAGGTCCCTTTCTGCCTCGGCACCATCCAGCCACACCGTCCCCAGCTTATAATGCTGCAGGGGGTTATTGTGGGCAAAGTGCAGGACTCAGCACTTGGATTTATGAAACTTCATCCTATTGGACTCTGCCTATCCATTCAACCGTTCTAGGTCTCTCTGCAAAGCCCTCCTACCCTCCAACAGATCGGCACACACTTCCAGCGTAGTGTAGTCTGCAAATTTGCTAATAAAAGACTGGATACTCTCATCCATGTCATCAATAAAAATACTGAACAGAACTGGCCCCAGCACAAACACCTGAGGGACCCCACTGGTGACTGGCCGCCAGCTGGGTGCAGCACCGTTCACCATCACTCTCTGGGCCCAGCCATCCAGCCAGTTCTTAACCCAGCGAAAAGTGCTCCTGTCCAAGATGTGGGCTGCCAGCTTTTCCAGGAGTGTGCTGTGGGAGACAGTGTCAAAGGCCTTTCTCAAGTCCAAATAGACAACATCCATAGCCTTTCCTGCATCCACGAGGCAGGTCACTTGGTCATAAAAGGAGACATGGTTGGTCAAACATGACCTACCCCTCCTAAACCCATGCTTGCTGGGTCTGAATACCCTGGCCATGCTTTAAGTGCTGCATGGTGATATTCAGTATAAACTCTTCCATACCCTTACTGGCTACTGAGGTCAGGCTGACTGGTCTATAATTACTAGGATCGTCCTTCCCACCCTTTTTCTGAATGGGCATCACATTGGCCAGCTTCCAGTCATCCAGAACCTCACCAGTGAGCCAGGACTGCAGATAAATGATAGAGAGGGGTTTCGCAAGCTCATCTGCCAGCTCCCTCATCATCCTGGGATGGATCCCATCTGGTCCCATAGATTTATGAATATCCGAGCATCTCAGCAGTTCTCTGACTGCCTCCTCTTGGATAACGGGGGGACCATTCTGCCCCCTGATACCATCAACCCACCCAAGAGGACAGCTGTCCTAAAGGCAAGTCATCTTCTTACTAAAAACTGAGGCAAAGAAGATGTTAAGCATCTCTGCCTTCTCTGCATCTGCAGTTATTAAGGTACCTTTCACATCTAACAAAGAACAAAGGTTGGTCTTACCCTTCCTTTTACCATTGATATATTTGTAAAAACATTTTTAAGGGCCAAATAAAATAGGAATTGGGGATGTTCTATTAGTTCCAGAAGCAGGGTGCAATTTATTAGGAAGAGATTTACAGGTGCAGTTGGACATTAGAGTGATCCAAGAGGAAGGGAAAATGGTAGTTAAGCTTCTCCAATTAAGGGAAGAAGGTGAGGAAACAATTCATAAGATGGTGTGGGCAAAACCAAAAAGCCAAGGTAAATTGAACATGAAACCTATAGTAATAAAAGTAATTAATGAAAACCATCCAGTTCAGGTACAACAATACCCACTCTCCCTGGGAGACAAGGACTGCAGCCAGTGATCCAGGACCTACTTGAAGAGGGGACCTTAGAACCATGTATGTCCCCCCATAATACAGCCATATTACCAGTAAAGAAGTCAGATGGAATTTACAGGCTTGTCCAAGACTTGAGGGAAGTGAACAAAAGAACAGTGAATCAACACCCAGTAGTGCCCAACCCCTATACACTATTGAGTAATATTCCTCCATCACACCAGGGGTTTAGTGTGATAGACCTAAAAGGTGCTTTTTGGGCTTGCCCACTCGCAGCAGAAAGTAGACATATATTTGCCTTTGAACGGGAGGACCCCAATTCAGGAAGCAAGCAACAGCTTTAGTGGACTACGTTACCCCAAGGGTTTTCTGAATCCCCAAACTTATTCGGTCAAGCACTAGGAGAAGTATTGCAACTTTTCTCCATCACACCTGACATATAACATATGCAATATGTAGATGATTTGCTTCTCTCAGGATGGGAAGAAAAAGAAGTCCAGGAATCCACCATACCATATTTAAATTTTCTGGGGTCCAAGGACTTAGAGTATCAAAAGGGAAACTCCAAATTGTAGAGCGTGAAGTAAAATACCTAGGACAGGATTTGTCAAGGGACCCGGCTACTGAACCCTGAGAGAATTGCGGCGATAGTCTCACTTCCATGGCCAAAAACCAAGGTTAGAAGGTTTTTAGGCTTGTTGGGATATTGTAGGATATGGATTGAAGGATACAGTCAGGGCATCAAGTTCTTGTATGAAAAGTCAGTAGATGCGGAGATTAGGTGGGAAAAAGAAAATTAGCAAAAGTTTGAACATTTAAAACAAAATTAGTCAGTGCACAAGCACTGAGTCTTCCTGCCTTAGACAAACCCTTCTATCTGTTTGTAGATGTAGAAAAAGGGGTAGCACATGGAGTACTAGCCCAGGACTGGGGAGGATCCAGGAAACCAGTGGCCTATTTATCAAAACTGCTAGACCCTGCAAGCCAGGGGTGGGCAACCTGCATTCAGGCAGTGGCAGCGACCACCCTACTCGTAGAGGAAAGCAAGAAATGAACTTTTGGAGGAAAATTGAAAATATATACTCCACACTCAGTTAAAAGTATCCTAAGACAAAAGGCTGAGAAATGGTTCACTGATTCCTGAGTGTTGAAATATGAAGCCATCTTAATAGATAATGATTTAGAGGTAATAGTGAGTAACCAACTCAACTCTGCCCAGCTTTTGTATGCAGAACCAGATGAGGGACTAGTGCATAATTGCCTAGAAGTTATAAACTATCAAACTAGAGTAAGAGAGGACCTAACGGATGAGTCACTCCAAGCAGGAAAATTATTGTACATCAATGGATCTTCAAGTGTAATCCAGGGACACCGGGTATCAGGGTATGCTATAATAGATGAAGGGTTAGTGGCCATAGAGAAGGGAAAGTTACCTTTCAACTGGTCAGCCCAAGCATGTGAGTTGTATGCCCTAAAATAAGCTCTAGAACTATTAACACAAAAAAGAGGAACAATACATATAGACTCAAAGTATGCTTTTGGAGTAGTGCATACCTTTGGAAAAATTTGGGAAGAGAGGGGGCTGTTAAATTCAAAGGGAAAGGAACTGATTCAGGAAAAGCTTATTTTGGAGGTATTAGAAACTTTACAATTACCAGAGGAAGTGGCAGTAGTATATGTTAAAGGACATCAAAAAGGGGTGACTCAAGAGGCATGAGGGAACAATTTAGCAGATTTAGAAGCTAAGAATGGGGCCGAATCAGGGAGAGAGAAATTAATGATGGTGTTAACCCCCATGAAAGAAATGCAAGAAGTCCTCATATTCAGTGAGACAGAAGAGAGTACTCCTTAAAATAGGAGCCAAGAAAGATAATGTCATCGTTTGACTCTGGCACAATGCCAGTGCTTTCATGAAAACACTTTCTGGTGTCTATTGTGAGATGTGATTAGAAATAGAGCAAAGTAGGCTGTAGCTTAGGAATAAAAGGGAAAAAAACTTTATTAACCTACAATATATACAAAGAGAAACACAGAACTCGGAATGAAAACTTTCCAAAAACATTTTTCTTCTCCCTACTAAATTTCTAATACATCTACCCCTCAGATCATCAACTCTCATTCTATCACTACTCTTTAGATAATTAATTCTCAGTTTATCAAGGCGAGAGGAGTCTTTCTTGTACTGTAGGCTTTCCCAGGAAACATAGTTGAAACTTCTTGTGTTTCTATGTCACACGTGGCACGGCTTGGAGATCATTTGCCATAGTGACATCTTCTTTCTATGCCTAGTGCTCTCACTACTGTGCATGGACTAGAGCTGCTTCTAAAGTTCTCTTTTTAATGATGCTTTTCTCAGTTTTAAAAAAGCACAGTCTCTCACTTTCGGGACACTTGTCTCTTCCAAATTTCACCCCCTGGGGCCGAGGGGTCTTGAGAACAGAGATCTTCTTCTTCCCTGAAGACGGAGGGCACTACTACTCTCTTCACTCATTGTTTCTGTTCACGCTGTTGCCCGATCTGAAGAAAACACAAAACAACCGGAGTTGCTTTATGCAGTGCTTTATTGAGGGCCCTGGGAGCCTGAGGACTTTCGTCCAAAGTCAGAGCCCCAAACTCGCGACAAAATCTGCAGGGTTTATATACTTTACTTAACATGATTGCTTCATCTGGTCTATGTGCATCGCTAAGCATCTTTAGAGGTATACAGAGATTTATTAGGTACATCATGACATTTGTTACTTAGCCAGAAGGTACATTCCATAGATAAGATTTGGTACATTCTCTAGATAATACATTCTCTCGATCTACCATGCACTAAAGTTCACTTAAAGTTTACCGGGCCTACTACGGCCTTAGCATAACTACTGCTACTCATGCTAACTATCATATTGTTTCACTAATCTAGACATCTATCTATTAACTAAAATACGTTTTTCAATAATTTTCGAACTTCTGCAACAACGCCACTCTTTCACATAACATCACTGCACTCTCTTGGCTCCAAGCCATTGCCTCCCCCCTAAATGCAGTTTGTGTCACAGGAAAAAATGGTTCTGTCTATGGCTATACAAGAAAAGTCTAGCTAAAGGCCACTCTATTATCTCTTCTCACTTAAGATTCTTCTCAACTTCTCTCTGGCCCATTTCTTCTTATCTCATCTCTATCTCTCTTCTCATTCAACTCCAGGAAGATCAGCATTTGTAAAGTTTCTAGCATCTAAGAAAAGAGTTAAAGATCTCAGGCTCTGCCTGTCCAGAACTCCCCTGCTGGGCACCTTCTCACTGCAACCCCTCATTCTCCTTCTCAGCCAGGCCATGCTATCAAATTTCAAAGTGGCACAGGCACAGACACAGGCTCTCTCTCTCTCTCTCTCCCTTGAGAAGTGAGAGAGGCTACCTGATGTCTCTCAGTACTCTTCTATTCCTCCATCTTGCAGAGGCCTCCACCTCTCTTCTCTGTCCAAAGCCCCGGCCTACCTCACTCGGCTGCATGGCTTCCCCTCCCCCGCCTAGCTTAGAGCCAGGCAAGAGAAGTCTGACTTCTTCTACAGACAGAATTTAAAAGAGCTTCTTCCTGAAAGTTCTCTGCTTTTAACCCCCCTGTGTTCTCAGAAGCGTATCTATGTCTTCAGTAACCACACCAAGTACTAATATTCAAATCTGAGCACCTATTAGTTTGACTACAGCATCCCAAAAAAATCACTTCCTCTCAAACCACGACAGATAACAAGGGGAAGTGTGGGGGATTCACATTCTCTGAACCTGAGAGAAGCAGTGAGAGAAGCAGAGAAAAGAATGATCAAAACAATTTTTATCTCATTTGCTGTGCCTGTGTTGTTCACAAGTGGAATGCATTGTGGAAGATTGTTTACCTGAAGGGAATTAGTAATTGGATTCTGATGTGAGTGTTTTGATTCACTGACCAATTGAATCCATGTGTGTGTGTGTGTCGGGACTGTCGGCTGACAGTTACGAGATTCTGCGCAGTTCAGTGCAGTTGAGTGCTTGGCAGATTCAGTTTTGATGAAATGTAATATAGTGTAATACAGTATAGAGTAATATAGTATAATAAAGTAATTAATTAGCCTTCTGATAAAATGGAGTCAGATGCATCATTCTTTCCTTTGTTGGGGGCACCCAGCATTTCCAATAGAAATGGAGATTAGCAGATAGGAGGCAAGTGTTAAATAAACCTCTTGCCAAGAAAATGCTTGAAGGCATGCATAGTACAACACATTGGGGTACTCAAGCGCTAAGCGATCAATTCCTAAGGGACTGGGACTGCATATTAATTTTTGGAATAGCTAAGCAAAAAACTGAATGGTGTATGATATGTCAACAACTGAATAGGAAAGTCTTGAGAAAAACACCCAGAGGAGGGCAGAAACTAGCCTTACGGCCCTTTCAAAACATCCAAGTAGACTTTACTGAGTTTCCCCAGGTACAATGGTGGAAGTTTTTGCTAGTGATAGTAGATCACTTGACCCACTGGGTAGAGGTGGTACCCACTGTTAAAGCCAATACCAATATTGCAAGTAAAACCCTTCTAGAATCAATCATTCCCCGATATGGGATGGTGAATAGGATTGATTCAGACCAGGGAACTCATTTCACATCTAAGATACTGTAGAAAGTTTTTCAAGCCCTGGGATTAAAATGGGAGTTACACACTCTGTGGCATCCACAGAGATCTTGTCATGTTGAGAGGATGAATCAAACTATTTAAAGAACTCTAACTTAGCTAATGATTGAAACCCAAATGTCATGGATAAAATGTCTCCCTTTAGCCCTGTTAATAATTAGAACCCAATCCCTGTCAGATCTGGGGGTGTTGCCCTATAAAATAATGTTTGGGTTACTCTTTCTAACCTCGCCCCAGAAAGTTGCCACCTATGAGGAAGGGGAAGACAATGCCAAGAAATGTGTTATGTCTATAGCACAAACCTTAGAAGGGCTAAGACCTTAAGGAGCAATTCCTCAAACTACCACCCTGGATTTCAAAATCCATAATATCAATCCTGGAGATTGGGTAATGATCAAGTCATGGAGAGATCAGCCTCTAACTCCTCAGTGGGAAGGTCCCTTTCAGGTACTGCTCACCACCAAATCATCTGTGTGAACTGCAGAGTGGGGATGGACTCATACCAACAGAGTTAAAGGCCCAGTAGAAGAACCCAAACAATGGAGTATAACATCCAGACTGGGTGAGACAATATTGACTCTCAAGCAGAGACCGAGAAATAACCAGAGAAACACCAGGATGACCAAAAAGTAGGGTCACGCTTCCACCAGCCTGCTCGAGGACTGTCTTCCTGTTTTAATAGATGGGAATTGCAAGCATCTGTTGAGGGGAAGTACACAGGGAACTGTAAGAAGTATTGGAGCAGTCTCCTTAAGAATCAACAAGTAGAGTAAGACAAGAAATAGAGGGCAAGACCGGGTTGGCCCCTGTGTTTGCCACCAAGAAGATTCCATAGCTCTGCTGTGGGTAGCAACCCTGTAGGCATGGTAAGGTGGGGGCAAAAAGGCCATACCGGGCCTCTGTGGTGCCCTTTTGTCCATTCCAAATAAGTGTGTCTAAGGAAAACCTGAGACCTTTTTTCTTCTGTCCCCACTGTCTTTGCCCACATCAAGAGATGCTAGTATGACTCATTCAAGAGAGGGATACATTTTTTATTTAAATCAGAATCAAAAATGAGAGTTGTCCTAGGTTACAATATTAAGATATGTTCTATTCCCATCTTCAAGAGCTGCAGGAACCAGGAGGGGCATTGTTTCTTCCTTATCTCCTGTTAATGGGCCCATCAATGCCTTTCTGCATGACCCAGAGATAACTCCCTCCAGGAGCCATTTCTGTTTAATGGACCTACCACGTGACTCACAGAATGATAACAGCCCATTGTGAGATGCTCCACCCAGGGGGGAAGGAGCTAAGCATCCCTACCTGGATATAATCTGGGATTTGGGACAGAACAGTCAGTCTTTCCACTGGATTCCCAGAGGAATGGCCATATTTTCCACTGGATCTTCAGAGGAAGACTACACCCTTTCTATAGGATCACTGCTCCAACAGAACCACATCTGCCACTCCAAAAGGACTACAGCCACCAATCCAACTAGACTGCTACCAACACCCTGACCAACAGGCTGTCAGGTTGTATTCTGACTTTGTCAGTGGTTTTTCTTTTGTATTATTGCATGTATTTTGGTTTTCTTTTCCCTTTTCCTAATAAATTGAAGTTCTGACTTGGAGTCTCTCACTGGTTTTGCTTTCAAACTGATTTATTAAAAAATATGGATATTGATCTAGTACCGATGTACAACTGTGATGGACAAAAACTCTCTAACAGTTTAAAGTTAGAAAGTGTATGTTTATTGTGACACCGAGCAGCATGCGGGATAACTCCCAAATACATATCGCAATTTACAGGTGATTATGGAGTCCTTTTATCTATACAACTATTGAATACCCAAAATACAAATACATATTCATAACTTTGGTACATACCATTCCCTGCTTCCTATGGTAATTAGTTCAAAAGCCATTAAGCATGCGTAGTTTGTTCCTTAAAATGGGTCGGTGGTCCCTTTCATAGGGAGGGGTCCCAAAATGAGGAAGTAAATGAAGTCTTCCTCGTTCTGACCTTTCTACCTTTTCAATGCAAATATTACTAATGAACCCTTGGTAGAACTCCTACTCCCCATCTTCAATTGGTTTCAGAACAGAGGAGGCCTACACTTGTCTTATGTTCCTAAAAGCTATTTATCAGTTTCTATATTCTTCATTAGAAACCCAGCTAACCAAACATTGTGTTGACAAGCAATCAATCATTAGTTAACTACTAACTCTTAACTTCATCAAGGCCTACCCATTTATTTTAATTAACTCCAGTAAAGCTTATCTCTAACTAAAATATTACCTCCTCTAAAATCTCTAAATTCCTTAAAGTTTATGTCTCAAAGCCAGAACAAGAATTAATTGTTGGAGCCAAATGACCTATAGAAAAAGAAAAAGGGGGTTTTGTTATAAATGAGTAATGTGATGGTTGACTCTCACAATTAAGGGGTGAATATTATGTATATGTTAAGAGAAGTTTTGTAGATGTATAGTTATCTTTCCCCTCCCCCTTGCATTGTTATAATGGGATGGCCTTAGTAGTCAGGTCATTTGAGAGGTTTGGCTTGTTACTGTGACAACACCTGACCTCTAATCAAGATGCAAGAAAGTGATCTCCACCACTGAACAGCAAAGAAACCGTCAACTGACAGGATTTTGGAAGAGGCTAGAGATTTAAAAGGTGGAGCATCCATTTTGTAGACGAGCACATGGCAGTTGAGTCCTTTGCTCCCAGCACTGTAATATTTTTTTATTAGGTTTTATTAAACCTTTAAAATTTTTTAAGTAGGCATCGTTTCTCACACTACCATAGGACTGGCACAGTACTATACAGTAGGGCCAAGGGTTGGCAAGCAAGTCCCACAAAGATGAGCTGAAACAGGCAGGGCCAGACACCCCCAAACATCTCTGCTGCTCAAACCCAGCTCCACAGGTCAGGGGATGCCCTTTGGAAGCACAGGTCAGCAAGTCACAACCCTGCCAGACAGTGGCTCCTTTTTGAATGCTCTCTTAACCAAGCCCTAAGCATTGTCTCAGCTCACAAAAATGAGACTGGAGCATCTTGGCAACCTCCAGTGCTCCTGAGAGGGTGCTCGGAAATCTCCCTGCTTTATCTTCTCCTGTGTAGGGACTCTTCATGGCTTTACACACCCATCATCTGTGATCCCCCTGGACTAAGGAGACAGGATGTTCAGGAAGCAGCATAATCAGAGGGATTAGTAGGGTGGGGTGAAGGCCTTGATGTGTGGCAGCCCAGTGACATCACAGCCTTTTAGAAAGCTCCCTGGCCAATCCTGCCACTATAAAGCAGCTCAGCGCAGCAGGGCGGGAGTGCGACCAATGAGAGTGCCCTGAGGGGCAGTACCAGCATGAACTTCCCGATGAGTGGTAGCGATAGGGAGGTGGATTGAGACAATAAGCACGGTGCAATGACGAGCACCCTCTGGCCCAAGGGGCTGGGGTTGGGGCCGAGGCCCGCTCAAATCTGCGAGTGCACAGCACGGTAGGACAGTGTGAGCAGTGAGTGCTGTTGTTGGAGATTATATGAAATTTATAATTTTTATGTAACTTAAGTCACTTTTCACAGAATTAACTAGGTTGGAAAAGACCTCAGAGATCATCAGGTCCAACCTATGTTCTCCTTTGCCCCGGGAGAAAGGAATTGAAGTTTCTTTCCAGGGCACTATTCCACTACGTGAGGCCTGATGAGCTTAGCATCTTAACAGATTGGGAGTAGCATAGAATATACACAAAAGATAATGGCCATCAACGACCATTAACAACCATTAACTCCAAACATCACCCCTGACTTAGTCGTAGACACCTGGTCTGGGAAAGGAGAGATAAGAATGAAGACCTAATTATCATTGGAGGCGAAGAAATTCATATCCAATAGGAAGCCAAATACTAAGAACTACGCAACTTTGGACAAATGAACATTGAACCAATGAATGTCTATTGGTTTTGACTGTATAAAGTTTGTGAAATATCTAGTGAAATTCATGTGTCATGGAATGATTTTCTCTGCACACCCAGGCTTTGTGTGGATGAAATAATTTCTGTTGCACATCCTGGCCAGAACAACATCCTGACTAGAAAAAAGTAATGCCTTGATTCTCAAACACTAAAAATGTTGTTGAAGAGTTTTTGTTATTCACACAGTTTCTGTGACACTGCCTCACAACGCCACTATTTAGACTGTCGATGGCACTGGCGTTCTGGTGGGAATGAGGGTTTGGCCCCTTTACCCCCTGTGAATGGAGTCAAGCCCCTCTGCACCCACGGAGTGAAAGGATGTCCGAATGGGGGGTGTTATAGATTGGTAATACGATGATTGGCTCTGGCAATTAAGGGATGAATATTGTGTATATTAAGAGAAGTTTTATTGATGTATAGTTATGTTATTGTGATTTGTTGTTTGGACATACTCTGTTCTCCCCATAGTCCCCCTGTATGGTTGTCAAGGAACGGCCTTGGTAGTTGGGACATGTGGAAGGAGGGTGTGTACCTGTGCCCCTTGCATTGGGGCATTTGGGAGGAGAGCAGGCTTGTTACTAGAAGGAGTTACATGATAACACCTGACCTCCAATCAAGTTGCAAGAAAGTAGTCTCCACCAATGGACAGCGAAGAAGAGTTGACTGGCAGACACTGGGAGGAGCTAGGGTTACCTGGTGCAACAACAAGGGTATAAAAGGCAGAGCAGCCATTTTGTGTGTGAGTACATGGTGGTTTAGTTCCACACTCCCAGTGCTGCTCTTCTTTTTCCTTATTCAATCCTCTGTTGTATTTATTAAACCTCTACCTTTTGGAGTGACGCAGTGTCCCTCTGTGGCTAAGGGAGGTCTGCCCATGGCATGACAGAGTTTTGCTGGGGGGCTTGGAAGGGGAGGTTAAGTGCCTCTGCCCTTTTGTGGGTGGGGAACAAATGCTAGCTCTGGTGCCCCCATGGAGTGACAGGGCGTCCCTATGGGGCTGAAGGCAGGGGAGGAAGGAATTGGTGCCTCTGCCCCTGTGTGTTTGTCACTGAAACTGCAGAGAAAACAGAATCTCTCCAACAACATCTTTTTAGTGTTAGAGAATCAAGGCATTACTTTATTCTGGCCAGGATGTGCAATAGAAATTATTTCATTGCCCAGGTGGTGCAGTGAAAATCATCGCATTATACATGGTTCTTTACTAGCCTTTTCTCATATTTATACATACAAAATCCAAAGCAATTCTCATTCATTGGTCCCAAATTACACAATTCTTAGTATTTGGCTTTCTACTGGTTATTGATCCCTTAGATGCTATTTAGGCCCTCATTCTTTGTTCTCCTATCAATCTTTTTCCAGGCCAGGTGCTTCTGACACACATGGGGGGGAGGGGGAGGGAGTTTGGGGTAATGTTCATTGATGATCTCTTATCTGCTTATCTCCTGTGTATTCTCTGGCAACTCACAGTAGGTTTAGATGTTAAACTCATCAGGTCTCACCAGGTGAAACAGAGTCTCATGTAAAGAAACTTCAATTCCCTTCCCCCCGGGCAAAGATGAACAAATCCTCTGACTAAGAGTAGTTAAAAAAAATTATAGAAATTCTACCATTTCCAACTGGGTGACAGTTTCCTGGTGGGGCTAAGGGGGAGGGTCAACTGCTCTGCCCTACCTAGTGACCACATGTGCTCATTGGTCTGGAAGAGGGTGGCAGGAAGCAGTTAATCCCCCTATCACATAACAGTTACAGTGCATCTAAGTGGGGCTGGGAGGAATGGGTAAAACCTTCCCTTCAATGGGGCTATAGTACATCCCTAGAGGGCTGGAGAGGGTAGTGAGGTGAGGGTTAACCCCTCTCTCCCCTCCTTCTTTGATGGGATTAACATGACCTCTTGGAGCTGTTTGGTCTGGCCAGAAAACGGTTGAATGCACGCTATACCCGTTGAGGGTACTAGTGTATCTCAGTGGGGCTGAACCTGGTTGTAAGAAAATGGATAAACTTCCTTTCCCCCCCTCCCCCCAGGTAACAGTAATGGGGTCAGAGAGGCCAGCAAGGAGCTGTCCTCAGTTGAAGTGCCAGCACCCTAAGGGGGCTGAGAGCACCTAAATTGGGCATTGGGGTAAAGGAAGCATGGGAGGGGCTTGACCCCATCCCAGCATCAATGTGAGTATCCCAGTACAGCTGGAAGTGAGGTACCTTATATGGGGAGACATTGAGTGGGATTTGAGTCGAGAAGGAATGAGAAGGAAGTGTCTTTACAAACAAACTGTGGGCCTGATAGTAGATAAGGCGAGATATAGTGGAGGTGAAAGAAGCAATGGGGGAAACCATAAATTCCATAGGAATTCCACTAATTGACACAGACTGTTACTCACTCAAGATTGTGTTAAATCTCTGGATTTAGAGAAAAAGAACAGAGACACAAGGAAAAAGAAAAACGGGGTTGGGGGGGAGGGGGAAAGTATACATTAGAAGGGGTCTTAGGCATTTGGGGAAGTCTCTACCTCTCAAGTACCTCAGCCAAGGGGGTAAGAGAGAGGGAAATGAGGTGGGAAATCAGAATAAAAAGGAGGCTGCCTCCCCGAAAAATTAAAGAGAGACCCCAGGGAAATGCCCCATGGCCTCTCCCATTAATCAAATAAATTTGCTGGATTCATCTGTCTCCTCTTCGGACATAAACCTCTGGTGTTTGTGGATTAATTTTTCTGACAATTTGGGGACTCTTGTCTGGGATATTTCCATCATCTGGAGGTGGCGGGCAGTGAGCGGAGCTGAAGACGCGCCTCACCCAGTTTTGGTGGTCAGGTCCCTGTGAAAAACAGAGTTCACTTGTCACCGACATGTTTTATGAAAAATCCTTTCCTTAGGATTTTTCCCCTCCTGGGAAGCTGAGAGGCCTCAGGAACAAACTGTAAACAATTCTTATCTACTGCTGTGGAATGCAACAGGGAAATCTCTGATTGGCCTTGTCAGGCTGTTTGCAATTAAGAGCCTATCACAGATCACCTGTCCGGCTGGTCTCGGTCTGAGAAGACCTTTGTTCTCACATTCCTATTCTATTCTTAGCTTAGCCTTCTAGTGAAATCCTTTTCTCTATTCTTTTAGTATACTTTTAATATATTATCTATCATATAATAATAAATCAAGCCTTCTGAAACATGGAGTCAACTTTCTCGTCTCTTCCCTCATCCTGGGACCCCTGTGAACGAGGTAACATTCACTCTTTTGAAGTTTTACAAGTTTAATAAAAGGATAAAAGAAGGACAATATTTCCAGCACTGGGGTGCTTTTGACGAACAGCCAAAGAATACAAAAATAGCTTAAAATCACGTTCCCTATATATGGTTAAATTGCTGGGGTTACATACATATTCATTCTCTTAGACATTATTCAAACATTCCTGAGAGCTTTTGATGTTGCAGGGACTCCTTGTGTTTAGGTTTCCCATCCTGACTTATTTGTATGACATCCTGAGATCAAGTCAATAAATTTTATTTCTTCCTGTGGGTTCATTGCTGTTGTTTTGCACTTTTCTGATAAGAGGAGTTAATGAGCTCTTCCCTAGTATCCTCCAATGCTCTGTTTTGTTACTGTTATCTTATCACTTGGAGAGGTCAATCTCAAGATAGCTTTACACTGTTTTCTTACTTACACAAAAGCCTTTTCACATCTTATGTTTTGCTAAGGTCTTTAATATATTCATCGCACCACTCTTTCTATAAGCTATTGTCCTGGATTGTCAAGCAAATTTGATTCTATTTGCCAATGGTATGGCAGTTGTCTTCTGTTAAGTGGGCAGTCAGTTGTCCTTCTCTCTTCCACAACCACTCCTCTTTCTGGGGAGACATCTGCTGATAATAGGCTGTTGAATGTCACTACATGACATAAGAACCATAGTATCCCACTGTGAGATGCTCCACCCAGAGGGAAGAGCCAAGCATTCTAACCAGCTATAATCTTGAGATTCTGGAACACCAGCATGGTTTTCTCCACTGGATTTTCCCAGAGGAACAGCTGCCTCTTCCACTGGATCTTCAGAGGAAGACTACACCTTTCTACAGGATCCCTGCTCCAACAGAACCACAACTAACACTCCAGGAGGACTGCAGCCACAATTCCAACGGGCCTGCTACCAACACCCTGACTAACAGGGTGTCAGGTTGTGTTCTGACTCTGTCAGGGTTGTTTTAGTTTACTGCACTGTAAAAAAGCCATGGGGCTACTCCCAGCCAGATAGCTGGATCCTTGAAGGATCAGGGTGCCCCAGGCAAGCAGTCTTGGGCCGGATAGCTCAGCCTTCCGGAGGCTGGGTGTCCAAACCCAACCTGCTGTATAGCCGTGACTACCTTAGCAAGCTCAGTGATCATCAGCTCTTTTATAGTTTCAGCTCTTTAGCTTCCTAAGATGCTCTGGCTAATGGTGGCTTTCAGAAGAGCAGACGAAGAGAGAGAGAGAAGAGGCCTCGGCTGGTTCCACGGTGGTTTATTTGAAAGGGGTCCGTGAAGGGTTCTGATGACAGCTCTTCTCCAGAACTGGCCAAGGTAGCCCCTTTTATAGGGTTAGGGGGGCTTAGGAACTGATCAGTTGTAAGGGTTAGGGAAAATCGCCTATGGGGTCGCAGAAAGATAAGCAGGCCTGGAGGACCTAAGTTAAGACTTCTGGTTTAGTTCCTATGACATGACATTTCCTTATCTCTAAGCTTCCATCCGCCACGGGGCTGTATCTAGCCCCCTGTCTGCTACAACTCCACTTTCTGTTTTTAGAAAAAAGGCATTCCCTATGGTTCTTTTGAAACAGTGAACAAGGCATGAGAACATAGCTAATACAATAACAACTACAAGGAGAATCCACAACATTTTCTTAACCAATGATGCAACCCATCCTGTTAATCCCCTTTGACTAAAAAGGTCATTGACCCAGTCTGGGGTTTTTTCCACTTTTAAGTCCTTCACAAGTTCTTTCAGTTTCTGGATGTTTGCGTGAATGGATTCAGAGCGTGAAGAGAGATTGAAGCAGCACATCCCTTCAAAGTCTTCACAACCGTGTCCATGGGCAAGCAGGAAGTCAATCGCAACTCGATTCTGGAGAGAAGCATGTCTTGTGGTTTCTTCTTCCTTTAAGAGATCGCTCAGGGCAGCAGATGTAGCATTAGCTTGTTTACTGAGCCAGCACCCAAGGTGATTTATTTCACCAAGGGCTTTAGCTGCAGCTACCCAGGGTAGGAATAGGGAGACAGCAATCTTTTTGGGCTTGTTCCAATTGTATAATTTGGGATTGCAATTTTCATCAAATTCAGTGTAGGACCTTTTGTGGCATTTTAATTCACTTTCTTTTCTCCAATTATGTAACAAGGTGATGTTTGGAGTGAGGGTAGAAAGTTTTCCAAGGGTACAGGGACCTCCCTGCAGTCGGGAGGGGATTCCAGCCCAAACTCTGTTACCACAGATGAGAAATGTTCCCTTTGGTAATAAATTGGGGTAGAGAGAGGACACGGATATCACACGAGCAGTGTAATTACATCAATCGGGATAGTTATAGGCTTTGTTAATTGGTGATATGTCTTTTCGATATGTTTTTTGTCTGGTCAATTTCTGGCCAATTGTTCTTTGGGAGTCTAAAGTAAAATTTGACACAGTATGTGGCCTTGGAGGACCCCAACAGGTCCAATTCTTGGGGTTTCTCTAGAGCATTGGGCAGCATTTTTGTCCACTTGTCCCAAGTATTTGCCAAATTGGGTCTCTTACCTGTGGTGCGGAGGAGCACTGAGTTATAGACAGGCTAATCATCTGCTACAAAAGGGAATCCCTACTAGACATGTGGAAAGTGGGTTATCAATGCTTCCCATGGATAAACACAGGTTATCCTGTTTTAATGTCTTTGCTAAGGTTACCCAAACATTATGGCTAGGCTGTGGGCTAATCCAGCCGAAGGCACGCGGTACGGTGAAGAACATCCAGGCAGCAGTGAGGACAGCACCAACGGAGATATTTTTCATCTTTGGACAGGAATGGGGCTTCTGATAGGGAATATAAGCAAAATTTGCTATCTTTATGGTGGGAGGGGAGGGCTTACTCCTTTGTTCTTTTCTCTGTTCCTTTCCCTCCTCTCCGCCCCCCCTTTTTTTTTTTTTTTTTTTTTTTTAAGCTAAGGGAGAGGGTTAAGGGGTGTTGAAAAAGAGTTAGAAAAAGGGGGTAATGGTTTTTTTTGAGGTATATAAAAGGTAACAACATATAATTCAGAGAACACTCTTGTGTTCAGGCTATCTGCAGTTTGATGGAGCAGGATGTTATTCAGCTTTCTTTTTTGTCTGCTGTCACGTGATGGGGCGGTCTGTTCTTCTGTTTGTGGGTATTCGGTGACGTCTTCATCTCCAGGCAGGACTGGTTTGGTTTTTAGGAGGATCTGTGTTTGTCTCAGGAGAATTCTTGTCATCTCTCGCTGTGTTTACAGTGCCTAGGTATGGTTTTATGTTTTTTCCTGGGTACCATTTTGGACCAGAGGGTAGTAGCACGCAGGCATATCCTCGGCCCCAGGTAATTAACTGGAAAGGTCCAGAAATCTGGTGTGTTTCAGGATCTTTCACGAGCACAGGTGGTTTCTCAGTAAGCTTTGCTTGCATGGAATTAGCAAAATGGCGAACTACTGGTGGGTCAGGGTCTGATGCTGTACAGTTCAGGAAGTTAATGACATAGAGAGTGTTGCAAAGTCTTTCTACTGGAGACTTGATACTGGTGTCTAAGTTCTGTTGATTGAGGACCCTTTTTAGGGTTTGGTGTGTCCTTTCCACGATGGATTGTCCTGTGGGGTTTAAAGGTATGCCTGTTTTGTGTGCTATCACCCATTCACTGAAAAAGACCTTTAACTTGCGAGAGGTATAGGCAGGTCCTTTATCTGTTTTGATCTCCTTTGGTATTCCTAGGGTGGCAAAGGCGAGGAGAAAATGTTTTATTGCATGCTGTGCAGTTTCTCCTAGATGCGATGATGCAAATACCGCTCCTGAAAACGTGTCGACTGATACATGCACGTATTTTGACCTTCCAAAAGGTGTGAAGTGAGTCACATCTGTCTGCCACAGCTGGCAGCTGTTCAGACCTTGGGGATTGACTCTCATCCCCATGGATGGTATCTGATAGCTTTGACAGTTCAGACGTGTAGCAACAATAGCTTTTGCTTGATCTTTAGGAAGTTTGAACATTCTGACAAGGGCAGGAACATTTGATGAAAAAACGCATGTGACAACTTTGCCTGGGCAAAGACGTTAGGAACATTAGCAGTTTGTACTGCCATGGCTAATGCATCCACTCTCCTGTTCCCATCTGCAATAAAACCTGGGAGGTCAGTGTGCCCCCTTACATGCATTATATGGTAAGGTTGCTTTCTGTGGGAAATTAGGTGTATTAATTTAGACATCAATTGGTACAACGCTGGATTGGAAACCTCTTTGAGAAGAGCATGTTCTGCTCTCATAGATATACCCGCAACATAGGCTGAATCTGTGACCAGATTAAAAGGTTCATTTTTGAATCTTTCAAAGGTTCTGACAACAGCCGCTAGCTCTGCAATTTGTGGAGATCCCTCCACTATCTGTACGTCAGATTCCCATTTTTGTGTTTGAGGGTCCATCCATGTCATTACAGACTTGTGGGATGACCCTGAACCATCTGTAAAGATGGTTAGAGCTTTGAGAGGTTTCCTACTTTGAACTGATTTGGGGGTCAGATGAAAGGTTACATCATGATTAAAAAGTTTGTGTTTTGGGAACTGAACTGAAATTTGGCCTGTATAACTGTCTAGGGCAAACTGGAGACTTTCATTGGTCTGGAGCAAATCCTCCAGGTCCTCAGTGGTTATTGGCAAGTAAATGCATTTAAACTCACATCCTGCAAGAGAGCGGAGGCAAGTTCTAGCCTTTTTTATAAAATGCGCCATGATTTCCTGGTAGGTGGTAATTGTCTTTGTGGGTTGGTTGTTTGTAAAAATCCATTCCAGGATCAGCAAAGGGTCACAAAGCTGAATGTCCCATTGGAAAATCCGTCCATGGAAACAAGGTGCTTTTTCCAGGATGAGAAACTGGAAAGGCAGGCTGGGTTTGAAGCAATGGGCTTTGCTTGAGGATAGGGCTTCCTGGACCTTAGTGATGGCACCTCGGGCTTCTGTTGTCAGGGTGCATGGAGAGTCCAGGTCTTTGCTGCCACGCAGAAGGTTGAACAGAGGAGCAAGATCTTCTGTCGTTAAACCCAGCAAAGGACGAACCCAGTTGATGGATCCGCATAGGCTGTGTAAGTCTCACAGGGTTTTTGGGTCGTCTCGTATGGAGAGCTGCTGGGGTACGATTGTCCTTTCCTGGATCTGGACTGCAAGGCAGGTTCATGGGTTGGTGTAGTTTATTTTGTCCTCACAAATCTCAAATCCTGCCTTTTCTATGGTTTCAATGGTCGTTTTAATCCCTTCTTCTAGGTAATCCTTATCGGATGCACAAACTAAGATATCGTCCATATAGTGGTAGATAACAGCACTTGGAAATAGCTTCCAAACGGGTGACAGGATGTGAGCAACATACCACTGGCATAATCGGCGAGATTTTAAGTCCTTGAGGTAAATAAAGCCAATGATATCTTTTGAGTGGGGCTTGTTTGTTGAGAGAGGGTACAGAAAAAGCAAATCTTGGGGCATCCTGGGGGTGCAGCGGGATGCTGAAGAAACTCTCCTTAATATCTATGATAGCAAGTGACCAGTCTCTTGGCAGCATAGATGGGGAGGGCAGACAAGGCTGGAGAGGGCCCATGTCCTCAATGACCTCGTTGATCTTGCGAAGGTCTTGGAGCAGCCTCCACCTGCCCGTTCCAGGTTTAGGTAGTACAAAGACTGGAGAGTTCCAAGGGCTGGTAGACTCTACGATGTGGCCTTTGGCAAGCTGTTCCTTTACCAGTTCTTGTAATGCACGCAGCTTTACGTCAGAGAGGGGCCACTGAGGGATCCGGATCAGTTTATGGCATTTCTGGGTGAGACGAGGTGTCTCTGGCAGTTCACGTGCCTCAGCAGCCCAAATTAAAAATCCGGAGTGGGAATGCAAAGGGAAGCGCCCCACTGGGATAGAACGTCCCTGCCCCAAAGGGTGATGGGGGCCCTTACCACAAATGGGCGGATGGTTGCCAGCTTGCCTTCAGGCCCTTTGACGAGGATGTTGTTCTTACTTTGCATGGATACCGTAGCTCTACCAATTCCCAAAATCATGCCTGCAATGGGTTGTAGATCCCAGTGTGGTGGCCAATCTGAGCGAGCAATGATGGTCACATCAGCACCGGTGTCCAGCATCCCCGGTAGGTGGATCTTCTCCCCTCTGTAGTTAAGAGCGCACTCGAGGGTAGGCTTGCTTGGACCCACAACTTGTGCCCACATTGCTGTAGGGTTGAGAGGAACCTGTTCCCTGTGGTTTTTTGGGAATACAAAGGCTTGTGCGATTGGAGTTCCCTTTGAAAGAAAAAATGGTAAGTCCATGCAGTACCCCTGGACAAGAATCTCTTGTCCCAGCCCCACTGTTTGTACTTTTGGAACAACAAAGATTTCCTTTGGGCTATTGAGAGTGTCACCTATAATTAAGATATCAGAAGGACCACCTTTTGGCCCATATTTGCCTGTGGGAACATGATAAACCTTCTCATTATTAAAGTCAATGGACAGAGCAGTTATCAGCTGGCAGCGGGTTCCCATCTGGATTGCGCCGTGTGTTGGATCCTCCTCTTGTGGTCTGGAACCTCCTGGGATGGAGCATGGTTGGGTCTGGGTGGCCTTTGATTTGTTGTCATAGCCCGGGGCTCCACTGGGCTGCGCAAGGAGTTTCCCAGACGCAGCTGGTAGCGCTGCTGATATTGGGGTCTTTGATAGGTGTAGCGAGGATATCGGGGAGGTGTTCTTTCTGGGCAATCCTTTATGTAATGCCCTAGTTTACCACAGTGAAAGCAGCGAGTCTCTTCTTTAGAATCTATAACTGCATATGCAGTAGAGACTCCTTCTGCAATACCCTTAGCAACAGCTTGGGCCACTGTATTATCAGTGGACAAGTGGCGTGTACAACATTCCAGCATTTGCTCTACGGTATGGTCTGTATTAATGGGTAGAGACCTCAGAATTGTTTTACATTTTTCATTTGAGTTACTCATGGCAAGCTTGCATAAGAGTTCCTTTCTTGCCTCTGAGCTCTCTGTTTTTCCAAAGCATCTCTTATCCTGTCCACAAATTTGATAAAGCTTTCATCTACTCCTTGCTTAATAGTAGAAAAATGTATAGTGGGCATTGACTCATCATGTATGAGAAGTAAAGAGGTGGTTGGTTTTTTTTTGGTGTTTTTTTTTGTTTGTTTGTTTGGGTTTTTTTTTGCTGCAAGAGCCACATCTTGCAGAGCGTCCCTATTCAACGTTTCCAACTGGTCAGCTGGTTTCTGTAATTCCCCTTCCCCAGCCAGCTGCTCAGCTGCTGTACTGTAAAATTTGTCCTATCAGCATCTGCTGAATATGAGTCTGATAATGTTTTTAATTGTTTTTTCCAATGCCTTTCCCATAACATGTATTCAGCTGGTGAAAGCAGGCAATGAGATATGTTTTTAATATGCGGAAGCAAAACATGTGCTGAGAACATAGCTTCTAAGAAATTCGTAAAAATATGTGAACCTCTGCCATGTTCTTTAGCTATATTTCTTAATTGTACACGTTCTATATTTGAGTTTTGCTTCCACGTTTTTATAGCTGATTCTCCTCTGTTTCTCCCCTGTCTATACTCTGCAGGGAAAGCATTTATTTTTTCTGCCATCTGGCAGTCACCTGCCTTAGTCACCTCTATCTTAATTAGAGCCCATGGGTCAATATCTACGGAATCAGATTCAGAGTCACTGGCCCTGCTGTTGTCCTCCAATGAGGAGTTAGGGCGGGCAGTCCGTGCCCTATGCTTGTTGCAGCTTTTAGAAGCAGGCTTATTCAAAAGCTTTGGAGGCTTTGAGGAAGCACATGGCAGAGCTTGGCCAGAGGGAGTCACCATTTGAACTGGAGTGGCACCACAGCAAACACACGAATGAGGGGGAGGGGTAGCACTGTGGGGGGTCCCTGAGATTCCGTTGCGGTGGCATTGAGGATGGGAGGAGGGTTGGGTAACATGAGGGTGAGGACAAGGGGGAGGTGGGGGTGGGGGAGCAGCCAGATCGATATGGGGCCCCACGGATACAGCGTGGTTGGCTGGGGCTGGGGCGTGGCTGCGCCCTTGGGGACCTCCGGCTGCCGCGGGCAGGCTTCAAGGAGGGGGAGTACACGCGATCCCGGGAGCGGTGGCAGCCGGAGTCGTGACTTGGATAGGTATCGCTGCAGCAGAAGGTGGGGTGGGGGAAGCGGGGCCGGAGGTGGGGGGAGCAGGATGAGGGGCGGGGGCGGGGAGGGGGGGACTAGCGGGTGGAGGAAGAGGCTCTGCAGAAGGGACTGCAGAGGCTACCGCGGTGGGGGGTGGGCCGGATGTGGGGGAAGCCGCGATAAGGCTGGGGGAGGAAGCGGGAGCAGCCGCATTGACAGCAGGCTGAGCCCCGGCGGGGGGAGGGGGCGGCACGGGACCGGGACCCGTACCAGTGGAGGGGGGTGCGGCTGCGCTCTCGGAGAGAGGACTGGTGTTTGCCTCGTTCGGGGGGAAAAGCGGGGGGGGGGGGACGGCGCAGATCCCGCGGGCAGCGGAGGAGGGGGTTGTAGGGTGGACAGCGCAGAGGCATTTCGATGGTTATCAGGTTGATTTGCATATGAAGGCGCCTCTGTCTCTCTAACGAAATTAGGGCTACTCTTGTTTCATTTTTCGACAGATTTCGTTATCAAATGAAATAAAGGCATATACCGAGTTACAGAAAAATCCTGGTTAGTCTGTAGGTTGTATAGTGTTCTCCCTATCATGTCCCAAAAGAAATCTTAAATAATTTTTTCAGTGTTAGTATCAGGAAACTGAGAAAGTATCCATTTTATAAAGTTTTTTAGGTTAGTCTTAGAAAGTTTACCGTTTGATAAAGAAGAGTTATTAGCAGATAAGATTTCTAGGATTAGTAAATATAAATCTCTCTCAATGTGGGAAAGCTTCAGAGTAGAAAATTTCGATCCTATGTTATCTATTCCTCCCAGCAGCCAAAACGAGAAAAAAAAAAAAAAAAGAAAAAAAAAAAAAAAGAAAAAAAAAAAACCAGAGAAATTTTTAGCGCGCTTAAAGGCTGGTGTAAACTTACATACTTCTTTAGCCGTGGGTCAAAGGAGCTGCTGGGGGACGTCTGCTTCGGCCGGCTCCTCGGAACTTTCTTCGTTCAGATGACTGGGTGAGGGTTGCGTTGGCCGTCCTGCGAGAGGTCCCACTGAAACACAGGAGCCACTCCACAGGGGTATACGCTAATCCGAACGGCAGTTGCAGCTTCTCGAAGAGAAACGCTGCTCAATCGGTGAAGAATTTTCTTTTTCCTTTTTTTCTTTTTTCTTCTTTTCTTGTTCACCTGTTTGGTGCATCAGTTGTAAAAAAGCCACGGGGCTGCTCCCAGCCAGATAGCTGGATCCTTGCAGGATCAGGGTGCCCCAGGCAAGCAGTCTTGGGCTGGATAGCTCAGCCTTCCGGAGGCTGGGTGTCCAAACCCAACCTACTGTATAGCCGTGGCTACCTTAGCAAGCTCAGTGAATATCAGCTCTTAGTGATTTTCAGCTCTTTTATACTTTCAGCTCTTTAGCTGCTAAGGTGCTCTGGCTAATGGTGGCTTTCAGAAGAGCAGACGAAGAGAGAGAGAGAGAAGAGGCCTCGGCTGGTTCCACGGTGGTTTATTTGAAAGGGGTCTGTGAAGGGTTCTGATGACAGCTCTTCTCCAGAACTGGCCAAGGTAGCCCCTTTTATAGGGTTAGGGGGGCTTGGGAACTGATCAATTGTAAGGGTTAGGGAAAATCGCCTATGGGGTCACAGAAAGATAAGCAGGCCTGAAGGACCTAAGTTAAGACTTCTGGTTTAGTTCCTATGACTTGGCATTTCCTTCTCTCTAAGCCTCCATCCGCCACAGGGCTGTAGCTAGCCCCGTGTCTGCTACACTGCATTGTTTATTTTATCTTTTTATTTTCTTCCCTAGTAAAGAACTGTTATTCCTGCTCCCATATTTTTTGCCTGAGAGCCCCTTAATTTCAAAATTTAGAGCAATTCGGAGGAAGGGGGTTTACATTTTCCATTTTAGGGGAGGCTCCTGCCTTCCTTAGCAGACACCTGTCTTTCGAAACCAAGACAGCTATACATAAAGATTATATTAATTATACTACTATTTCTATAAATGATACAGTAAATACTTGAACTGATAGATGATGTTATATTAACAAGCAGCTAAAGGAGTTATAATTTGTACCATATCTAAACACTTATGATCAATAATGATATGCAAAAGCTAATACATAAATGTGAAAGCAAATATTATATGGTCGTTTTTAACAATCCCTCCTCTTTATTTTTCTTACTGTATTTGGATTGAGCCACAACTTTTGAACTTCTGCACTCTTGGCATACTGATACCTTTCATAGATCCTAAATGCCTTGTTTTTATCATCTTGTATTTTTCTTAATAGCATAATTTTCTGCTTTCATCCTATGGTTCCCAACTTTGGATTGATGGGCACTGTTATTATTTGCATATTTTGGACCACATAACTAATTCATTGGATAAAGCGTGGGATCAAACATAAAAGAAAAATTAGACGTGTTATACCACATAGCACTACATATCCTGCCCTCTTCCACCAGGATATTAAAAAAAAAATCTTCTAAACATCCTTTATTCATTATAGATTCTCATTTTTGGGCTGGCACATGGGCTATTTTCCAGATGTTTCTGACTATATTCAAAACTGCATTCCCATTATCATCAATTTGTAGACAGCAATCAGATGTGTTAAACTTTCTGCAAACCCCTCCTTCTTCTGCTAACAAATAGTCTGATGCTAACTGATTTTGATACACTGCAGCTCTGGTTTGCCTTTGCTAGTTGGCGATTAATTCCATGGCCCCAGCCAGCCATTTCATTAGATGTGATTTCTACAACTGCTTGGAGTCTTATGATGCAATTTAACATATATATTGGGGTTCGATATCCCCAACTCTTATCTTGTGCCCAGGTAGCTGGACTATATGTCTGTCTTATCCGTTCAGGTGGCCACTCTTCATTGCCCCACTTTTGGTATCCCCCAATTTCTCTGATTAGTTCTCTCTTATTTCTTTTTAAGGCATCGTATACTGGTATTCCCAAATCATCTCCATCTTGGTTTGGTAACAGGTTGTATAATTCCTAAAGTGCAACTTCCTTTCCATAGGGGAGGAAGTTTTGGATAAGCCCTTTTCCCACATATCCAGAATAAGCCATCCGGTGCTTTCCAGTATTCCTTTCTTTGGTTATTCATGTTTTCCTAAAATTTAGATATTTCAGGCATCCCATAATAAGGATTCTTCCCAAGGTCATTGCACTGGAAAAGTTTATTCTCCTTTTCATATTTGGAATTAGTTTTCCTCTCCTGGGTCCAGTATTGCATGGGTTTTTCAGGGATTCACCATGTGAAAGTTCCATTATAAACTTTATACCTTTTACAGGAAGTTTGTCCTACATTATCTAAAAATTCTTTTCCCAAACTCTAGATGCACTCCTCTCCTATTATTTCTGAACTTAATATCCATCCCTCTGGTCATTTTCCTCCTTTTATGTTGGTCTTATTCCATTTGTGAAGTTCAATCTGGCCTAGGCTACTACCTTTCCATGGCCACTCTTCAGACATTACAGCCCCCCCACATACCCAGCAGTTAGCAACATTCAGTTCTTTGCTGATCCTTTCTCCCAGATCTACAAACAAATTCTTCCCTAACTTTGGGATTTCTATCTCAGCTTCTATTTGCTGTTTGAGCTTTGCATAGAAACCTATGCGTGGAGTTGGCTCTGGGTTGGACTGTTGTATCTGCTTCCTTTGCCTGCTTATTATCTATTCTTGTACCAAATCTTGAATTAAATCTTGTTCCTTTTTCCATTCTTGAGTCTGACCCATGGAAAAACAAGCCCATTTGTCTCCCTGTGGGCATCCATGTTTTGACCCCAGAATTTTTGTAACCCGATACTGAGACAGAGTGGAAATTTTCCAGAGTAGAAATCCATTTTGATTTAGGTGAAATGTACATCTTTGAGTTAAGTCTGTAGTGTGAAAACATAGCTGTTTAGTCTGACTGCCTGTTCTTGTAAAAAGCCTATGCTTGGAGAAACTGCTTCAGCCAAAAGACAGAGATAAGGGGGGGAGCAGATAGACTGCTACAAGATGTGGGAAAGACATTCTGTGCTGTTCTTGTGAGCTAGCAAAGGCCTCCTGAAGAAAAGGAGAAGCCCTATATCTCTCCTGAAGGACGACCAAGGTTGTCACCATGGAGACAGAGTGGAGGAGAGAAAGTTAAGAGATATGGACTCTGGCTAGTTCACAGAGTGACGTGGCTCCCCAATAACCTACTGGGAACTTTGTTTCTCTTATATGACCAATGGGCACTGAATGTGTATGCTGGATGGGTGTAAGTGTCTTGAAAAGTATAAAAGCAACGTTGCAAATAATAAATCTCTCTCTCTTGCACCTTTTGATGGAGTCGAGTACTTTTGTACCGTGTAGTATTCTATTGTGACAACAAGAGAAGGTCAACCTTTCTGATAAAGAAGAATTAGTGGCAAATGTCGCGCAAAATCTGTAAAAATGAATATGTATGAACCTATTGTGAAATTGCATGCATATGTATTTGAAAGGGAGATAAAAAAAGATCCAGAGTTCCCAGAGGTATGCATGTCTTTTAAAGAGAGTAATCTCCACATGTGTCCAGCCCTGTAATAAACATACGGGCTTTACCACTTTCACAAAGTTGTGGAGCTTGTTTGCTTCCGCAAAACATTTTGGTGAAGCCAGGCAGGAGTCCATCTCTGTTCTCGCAGGGGCAGAGGGGAAGACAGACCTCCTGAGGCACACCCCGAGATTTTCCTGGAGGAGCTCCGCTTGTCTCAGCTTGCCTCCTGCAGAGACAGACAAGGACATGCTGGTGTGCAGAGATAAACACGGTATGTTATTGAGGGGCCCTCAGGGGACGAGAGAGATAGGATGGCTGAATAAGTCACTCAGAGATGTCTGAGTACTCAGCCTCGTTCCTGTGCCTGTGACTGGACTAGAGATGGGGGTTCACTGTTTGACAGAGCGACTCTGGGCGTGAGTCTAGTGAACCTGTGTGTGTGTGTGTGTGTGTGTGTGTGTGTGGTATCCGGACATTGTATCTGCAGGCAATTTCTGAGAGCCTTTGGTGCATCAAGAGGCTGGCACCTTGTGTGGGTACTATTGCAGTGCAGAGTTTGTGAGAGATGCTGGTATTGCTGTTCTAATAGGCGTCAGGGCATATGCCCCGAGTGTAAATTGAAGTTTCGGGATAGAGCTGATTCAGAACCTAAGATCTTAAAGCTTGTGTGTGAGAGATCACATCTGATACCTGCCACCTGGGGTTTTGTGTGGGATGAAAACTGGGAGACAACTGTGAAGCTCTGTGAAGAGAGGTTTGGGTATGTCACGAGCCGTCCTTGTGGACGGGCTTCATGGTGGTTCTTAGATTGATCTCAGGGTGCAAAAAACCGACACGGTACAAGGGGATTTTGCAGCATTAATCAGCACAAATGCACTTTATTGAAAATAACCACAGCAAAAAAATGCGTTGGGGAGGAATTGGGGAAGAAGGGAAGAATAAGGAAAAAGAGGGAGGAAAAGGAAAAGGGTATATAGCTACCAAACATGAAAATGGTGGGGGTCCTTCGGTGTCCAGCCAAAGAGGTTCACCAGGTCACGTCCAGGGAGATCTCAGAGATGCAGTCAATTCTGGACCCTAATTATACTCTTCTCATTGAGGGGGAAGGGGATTATTTCGAAACTGAATCTATTGTATCTTCTGGTAAAAAGAATGGTATTTGGAAAAAGGGTACACACAGTTCATATCTCAGTGGGCGAGGGCCACTGTTTTTGTGGTCCAATGCCTGCACCTGCAACATCCATCTTGCTTTGGTCAGCTCACCTTCCCCGCACACCTCCCCCAGGCTGGGGGCTTCAGTCCCAGTCCTTGGGGAGTGTGAGGGAGGCCTTTCTCACATAGGGATCTCTCGGGTTTTTCTCTGGTGGAGAGGCTTCTGTCATCTCACTTTGTCTGTCACGGTGGTTGTAGATGAACGAGAGGGGTCTTCTGTGGGGGACCACCCAAAAGCTGAGGAGAAGTCCAGCCAGGCCAAGAGGTGGGACAGCTTCCAAGGCTATTGTTGCGAAAAGGGTGCAGTGTCCACTTCTTCTCATTGGGCTCAGTGTAGGATGCAGAAAACGCACCTGTGGAAACAGTAACTTAGCAATTCTTTCAGGTGTCCGAGCCCCTGGCTTGGTGGGTAACTTTCCACTGTAGGGCCAGGAATGGGACAAAGGGGGTCTTCTGAGTGGTCTCTCAATGGCAGTTGTGAGACAAATTGAAGGATATTTTGGACAGACTCTCACAGGGTAGAAGCGAGATAAGACAAAGAGAAAGAGATAATGGAAACTAACCAGAGCAAAGAAATTCCTTGGGCTAGCCCCTTGGGGTGTATCTTGGCCCACTGGAAAGAAGTCACCAGCAGGGGGGCTCTGAGAATAAAAAAGATCTTAATCCAATATTGCATGCACTGGTGGCCATTAATACAGGTTAGAGGACAGAGCGAAGTGGCCACCCACTGGAACTTTAGATTATAATACCTTACTGCAGTTAATGTTGTTTTTAAGACCGGAAGGTAAATGGGATGAGGTTTCATATGCTGATATGTTTTTTGTTTTAAGAAATCACCAAGAATGGCAGAGAGACAGTGGGCTCAGAGCTCCCTCTGACCCACTGGTGTTAGCTCTTGAAAAGGAAAACAAAGCAAAGAGGGGGAAAATCAAACACTGTTGTTCAGCATGCAGTATAAGACAACAGTGTATGAGATCAGACAAGGTTTATCATTCTGAGGAACAAGAATGAGATACATTTGATTTGATTTGATAAAAGCTCCTCCTAGGAGAAGGGAAGTTGAGGATGAGGATGAGGAGGAAGAGGACTTCCCCAAAAAGGAGGAGGACTCAGGCTAGGAAGGCACATCCACTAGAACCCACCCCCCTCCTGACAGTCCAGTTGCATCTAGAACTAGGAGGCAAGCAGTGTTACAGGCCCCTCTGTGAGAGGCAGTGGGACCAGAAGGAGAGAGATGAATGATTAAAGTGCCATTTACCACTCTTGATTTAGAGGCATGGGAAAGGATTGCTAGGAATTATCGTATCGATCTGATACTTACTGCCAAATGTCTACTATATGTTATCAAGCAACACAATCTAGATTGAGCTGACATCCAGTTACTACTGAATGCTTTCACTGAAACAGAAAAACAGCTGATCTTAAAGACAGCAAGGACTTTGGCAGAGGATTACTGCAAGAGCAAGCAGGTAGATGTAAAAGAATACTTCCCCCTCCAAGACCCAGAATAGGATCCTAATGTATCAGCAGAGGTAAAGAAATTAGCAGATTATCAAGAGTGGATAGCAACAGGGGTGGAAAGGGCTAATCCAAAAACCATAAATTGGTCTGCTTTATATTCTATTAAGCAGGGGCCTTCTGAGACTACATCAGAGTTTTTAGAGCATTTAAGGGATGCTATGTGTCATCATACATCATTGGATCCAGAGTCTGAGATAGGGATGAATCATCTAGTTAATTCATTTTTGGGGCAGTCTGCTAGAGATATTAGAGGTAAACTTCAAAAAAATTCAGGGGCCAGAAAAGAGAAACGTCGAAGTCTTGCTGGAAGAGGCATAGAAAGTATTAAGTTACCAAGAAGGATATAAACAAGGAATGAAAAAGTTAGTAGCAGTGGTACTAGAAGAAAGGCAAAGAAAATGCAATCAGGGACCACCCAGACAAGGACCACCTCGGCTGGGCAGAAACTAGTGTGCGATCTGTAAAAGAACTGGTCACTGGAAAGATCAATGCCCAGAACAAAGACAAGGTGACCGACAAGTGACTGCACACTTACAAAACAACTGAGGAAGACCAAGAGATTCTACCCCAGCAGATCCACTGGTTATAACAATGAAGCTAGGGGAAGAAGGGAAAAGGGTAGAATTTTTGGTTGATACAGGGGCTACATATTCAGTTTTAAATAAAGCTTTAGTACCTGTAGAAAATGATTATGTTGTAGTGCAGGGGGCAACTGGCCAGTCTGAAAAAGCATATATTTGCAAACCTTTGAGGTATAAATTGAGAAAACAGTGGAGTATTAATAAGTTTTTGTATATGCCCAATTCGCCAAAGGCACTTGTAGGGAGAGATTTACTGGAGCAGTTACAAGCAACCATTACATTCAAAAATGGAGAGGTTACTCTGGAGGTGAATGATCAAAAGTACACAGAGGTATTGTTTAACCTTAACAGAAATTGAAATTGAAGAAGAAATTGATGAAGAGATATTAAGTCAAGTAGTTCCCAGGGTATGAGCCTCTGATGTCCAAAGAAGGCAAAAAATGCCTCTCCCATAGTAATTAAGCTTAAAGAAAAGACACAACCAGTGATAATTAGCAGTACCCCCTAAAAAAAGAAGACAGGAAAATAATCAGCCCAAGAATTGAAAATTTTTGGCGGTTAAAGTTATTGAAAGAATGCAATACTCCCATTTTACCCGTTCAGAAATCTTATAGGTCATACCAGATAGTACAAGATTTGAAAGCTGTCAATAAAGTAACAGAAGATTTGTATCCTGTGGTAGCAAATCCATATACTTTATTAACTTGTCTAACACCTGAGCTAACCTGGTTTACCGTTTTAGACCTGGAAGATGCCTTCTTTTTCCTCCCTATCCACGAACCTATTGTGAAATTGCATGCATATGTATTTGAAAGGGAGATAAAAAAAGATCTGGAGTTCCCAGAAGTATACATGTCTTAAAGAAAGTAATCTCCACATGCGTCCAGTGCTGTAATAAACATACGGGCTTTACAACTTCCACAAAGTTGTGGAGTTTGTTTGCTTCTGCAAAACAATACTTCCAGCCATTTTGTAGCAATGTGTTTACATTGGATGAATTATAACAGTGGTGGCAGAGGGAGGTATGAAAACTGAAATAAAAACCTTGGGTTTTTCCATGGTACAGTGGTCTGTAGCATGGGTGGCATGAATCATCTAGATTCCCAAGGAGGAGAAGACTAACAAGGACTATTAGGAGCCTAGTATAACATGTACCCTTACCTTCCATGCCTGATGGGATTGCTGCCCACAGCATGTAAATATGATCTTCTTGGTGGTTAGTACAAGGGTAATCTTGTCTTGCTTCCTTATCTCCTTATCTTAAAATTACCAATATCACCTGCTTTTCCTATATTGTGGTTCTTTGTAGTTCCTGAGATAGCCAACACATTCAGTTTCAGAATAGGGTCTTATTACCTCCCCATCATATGGAGTTGTTGTTTGCATTTAAAATATGGTCTCTGTTTTTGATTTACTATAGCCTCCCACTCAGCTTCTAATAGCAGGTGAGTATTGGGGAGCATCCATTCAACTTCACAATGAAGCTTTTGAATTGGTACTTGCCCTCGAGTAGGGTTGGAACTTCTTTTATCTCAACAAATTTTGCAACACGCTTGCCGCCTGAGGGAGCTGCAACGCCAGAGCTGGCCACAATTTTCACAGTGACATTGTACCCAACTTGAGTGTCTCTCGTTCCAGGGTGCTTTAAGCAGGGTATATGACCAGGAATAAATTTGAGAGATATCTCAGCAGAGGGGTCTAATGGTTGTTCTTTTTGCATGTCACAGGCAAAAGCAAAAACTCTAGGATTGTTTATGGACCTGGTGTTTGTTAATCTGTATATACCTGATCTCCCTGAGTGGGGAGGTAGCAAACCTCTGCCCCGGAGTTTACAAAGCTTCTGGCCTTTGGGAATACAAAAAATAGATAAAACCTGTGGGGAACTCCCTCCCAGTCTGGATGGATGTGTGGTTGCTCGTGGTTTACTTGCCACATTGAGCTTGAGCATTTTGTTTTAAAGTAATTTTCAGTCCTGTGGAAGTGACGATCCTCCAGTTGCAGAGTTCTTCTACTGGTCCTTTTATCCTGCTAGCGTGAGTCTATCTTTGTTCTGCAGTTCATACAGCCGATTTGGTGGTTAGCAGCACCTGAAAAGGACCTTCCTTGTCAGGAGTTAAAGGTTGATCTTTCCATGATTTAACCATTACCTAGTCCCCAGGATTAACATTATGAATTTTGAAATCTAGGGTAGCAGTCTGAGGGATTCTTCTCTTTTTCCGTACTTCCTCTAGAGTTTGTGCTATAGACAGGACATATTTCTTGACACTGTCCTCCCCTTCTTCATAAGTGGCCATATTATTGGGTGAAATAAAAAAAGGTAAACCAAACATCATTTCATAGGGTGAAACTTTTAAGTTTGATCTAGGCTGTGTTCTGATTCTCAGCAAGGCTAGGGGTAGGCACTTGATCCACAATATTTGGGTTTCAATCATAAGCTTAGTTAGAGTTCTCTTGAGAGTTTGATTCATCCTTTTAACCAACCCCAAACTCTGTGAATGCCGTGGAGTGTGTAATTCCCATTTTATACTCAAAGCTTGGACTAATTGCTGTAGTAATTTTGAGGTGAAATGTGTTCCTTGATCTGAGTTAATGTGATTTACTATTCCATACTGGGGAATGATTAGTTCTAGGAGAGTTTTGCATATTACATTGGCAGTAGCTTTAACCACTGGTACCGTCTCTACCCAATAGGTTAAATTATTTACTATTACTAACAAAAAATTCCACAGTTGAACTTGGGGGACATCAGTGAAATCTACTTGGATGCTCTGAAAGGGTTGTAAGGCTAATTCTTGCCTTCCTTGGCGGTCTTTCCCCATTATTTTTCTGTTTACTTTTTGACATATTGCACATTTTTCAGTTATTTGTTTAGCTATCCCAAAAATTCCTATGCAATCCAAATTTCTCAGGAACTGGTCACTCAGCGCATGGGTACCCTAGTGAGTTTAATTATGCAGGCTTTCTAATATTTTCCTGTCCAAGGGTTTATTTAATAACTGCCTTCCATTAGATAACACCCACTTCCCTTCATTGTTCTTTTTTGCTCCTATTCTAAGGAGAGCCTCTTCTTTGGTTTTACTGAATACTGGTATATCCTGGGTTTCTCCACTAGGGGTCAGTATCATAAGCACGTTCTCTTCTGTGGACTCAGCTGCATTTTTAGCTTCCAAGTCTGCTAAGTTAGTCCCTCTTATTTTTAGAGGTGGTTCCTTTCTGATGCCCCCGAATATGCACAGCAGCAATTTCCTCTGGCAACTGTAAGGCCTCTAAAACTTCTGAGATTAGTCTTTCATGAGTTAATCCTTTCCCTTTTGAATTTAGCAGTCCTTGTTCCTCCCAGATTTTCCTAAACGTATGCACTACCCCAAAGGCATACTAAGAGTCAGTATATGCAGCCCCCCGCTTGTGTTAATATCTAGAGGGCTTGTTTCAAAGCGTACAATTTGCATGATTGAGCTGATCAACGAAGGTGGGGGGGGGGTAACCTCTTTTTTATGGTTACTAGCCTTTCATCTACTATAGCATATCCTGACATTTGCTGCCCCTGAATCACCCTTGATGAACCATCCTTCTATAATTATTTCCCACCCTGCAGGGGTTGGTCTGTCAAATTGTCTCTCACTTTAGTTTGATAGTTTATTATTTCTAAGCAATCATGCACTACTTCTTTTATTGGTTCTCCATACAAAAACTGGGCAGGATTGTGGTGCTTATCTGTAATTAGTTCCAGATTATCCTTGTTTATCAAAATTGCTTTATATTTTAGCACTCAAGAATCAGTGAGCCACTTATCAGCTTTCTGGTTCAGAATATTTCTAACAGCATGTGGGGTGTGCACTTTTAATTTCCCCCCAAAAGTTAATTTTCTAATTTCTTCTACTAATAGGGTGGTGTGTTGCTTTCCCTTGAGCTAAAAGTGGCTACTGGGGATATTTCTCCTCAGAGACACCTTCAGCTCGCAAGCAGTTACTATTAAGCACTCGAAATAGGCCCATGCAAAGCGGAACTCAGTTTACCTCTAGTAGAAAAGTCCGGGCGATAGTGAAGAGAAAGAGAGCGTGTTCTGCTGGAGGGTTAAATCCAGAGTTTATTCCAAAGTATTACAGTTCTGAATCTCAGTACTGCTCCAACAGACCGCGACCACATGGCTCCAATGCCTTTTAAGCTCACAGGAAGGTGGGGGGGGGAGGACAGGTGAGCCACCAACCAGGTGGGAGGGGGAGGGTCTCAGGGAACAATGACATCTGGACAGGCCAATGACCACAGGCCTGAAGGGCATCTTTTGAACTTCTGCCAATCTCACGATGCCCTTCCTGAAATGTGGATCTTGATACAGTAATCCGGAACTGGGCAGGGGACAGGCAAGGAGGAAGTAGTCACAGCTGAGGGGAAGAACCTAGCTTTACACCACAACAGTGGTGGAAGCTACCACCTGGATACAGGTTGGCTACTTGCTACTCACAAGGTTTAACAATTTTGACAGATAGGCCACTTGTTTCTTGGACCTTCTCCCTCCCCTTTCTTTGGCTAGGACTCTATGGGCTACCTCATTTTCCACATCTACAAATAGGTAAAAAGGTTTATCTAGAGCCAGAAGACTTAAAGCAGGGGCCCAATTAATTTTTGTTTTAAACTTTCAAATCTTTGCTCATCTTCTTTTTCCCATGTAATTTCTTCTTTTACCAATTTTTCATGCAAGAATTTAACAGCTTGAGTGTATCCTTCAATCCATATTCTCCAATATCCTAACAAATCCAAGAGTTTTCTGATTTCCTTTTTAGTTTTTGGTTGGGGGAGTGAGGTTATTCCTGCAATCCTTTCAGGATTTAATCTCTGGCTCCCTTGGTTTATTATATGCCCTAAGTATTTTACATAATTCTCTTCAAATTGGAGCTTTTCTTTTGAAGCCCCTGGTTTCCCAAAAAGTTTAGTTATGATATAGTGGATTCTCGGGCTTTTTCCTCATCCTCCCCTGAGAGAAGTAAGTCATCAACATATAAGTTTTACTGCTGGTATTATAGCGAAATGTTGCAGTACTTCTTCTAAGGCTTGTCCAAATAAATTAGGGGATTCGGTAAATCGTTGGGGCAATTTGGTCCATCTGAATTGTTGCTTTCTCCCTGTATCAAGATCTTCCCATTCAAAAGCAAATATATCTCTGCTTTCTCCTGCAAGGGGACAAGCCCAAAAAGCATCTTTGAGATCTCTCACACTGAACCATTGGTGTTATGGAGGAATTTTACTTAAAAGTGTCTAAGGATTTGGTACCACTGGATATCAATCTACAGTTCTTTTGTTTAGTTCTCTCAAGTCTTGGATGAGCCTGTATGTCCCATTTGATTTTTACTGGTAGTATAGGGGTATTGTGGGGAGACATGCACAGCTCTAAAGTTCCATCTTTGATTAATTCTTGAATTACAGTTTTCAACTCTTTTCTCCCTTTAAAAGAGAGTGGATATTGCCGTACCAGAATCGGGCAGTCTTTGTTGGTTATTTCAATTACTATAGGGGCTATGTTTAACTTACCCCTATTTCCAGGTTTTGCCCAGACTACTTCTTCAATTTGCTTTTCATCCTCCTCTTTCAACCTGAGGAATTTAACTACCATTTTCTCCCCCTCTGGAAGGACCCCTATGCCTAACTGTACTTGTAAATCCCTTTCCAGCAAATTACATCTTGCTGATAACACAACAAAACTTCGCTTTTCAGAGTCAGTCTTGAAGGCACAGAACATAATATCCAGCATAAACAGAACAGACGACTGGGAATACAAGCATCATAATGTCACCCTAGGACAGGGAGACAATCTAAGGGGTCCAAGTTTTTAGTTTCTTTTAATTTAAAGGTGTTTATTCCCCTTGAGAGGCTTTTCACACCCAGCAAGCAGCCTAATCTTTCTCTTCTTGGCTGACTGCTTCTTTAGCATTCACATAAATATTCAAAGCTTGGCACATCTCCCTCTCAAAGGAACCATGCATAGGCCAGAAGGAATGATCTGATCTTTTCTTTAGTCCATTCTATCATACAATATGTGGCATTTTGATCTTTTTTTTATTCTTTGTGTCAGGGTTATGATCACGCTGAGCCAGTTTTATTTCCAGGGGGCTATTGGGAGTTAAATCCATCAGTGCTTTCTCTTTGCTTGCTTTATGTCCCATTCTTATCCGTTTGTCCCAGCACCTCCTGCACCACCCCAGTGGCCTTTTTTCTTTCTTAGCTTCCAAGAGAATCTAACTACACACTTTTTACAGGTTTTCTCCCAATTGTCCTCATATATAGCCCAAATCCTGGGAACCAAATACTGTCTTCCACACACTACTTTAATGATCTCTGCCTGTTGTGACTCAGCTTCTGCTTCCCTCCAGGCTTTTCCTATCCTTTGGCAATCTACTTCTTCATGTCCTACAGAAATTAGTAAATTTATTGCCTGAAATCTGGTTCTCAGTTCCACCCTATCACACTCCCGACGTCAGGCATTCCTGCAAGACACAGTACGGTACCACCTCTTATGACTGGTTTTATGTGGATGCTGACAAAGGAAGAAACAGATAACTTTCCCAGGCATCATCCTAGGGAAGTTGTGTGTTGGGGTCTCTCTAGCTGGTCAGAATGACCCTGAGAAAAGTTTGAAAGTCTCTTTTCCCAGCCCAGTGCTTGAAGGAGTCGGGGGTCTTCATTTCTCGGTCTCAAGGTTGTTTACTGTATCTTATCTATACAATTTTCTCCCTGTCCAGCTGAGATCCATGCAGCAGGACAGTCAGAGGCACTCCGCCTGCCCCCAGGGCGGTGTTATCTTTATATACTACAAACTACGTGTACAATATTTACAATTATTTTCCAATACCTATCATCTATATTAGACAGTGAGCTTCTACTCTAAACCAATCTAAAAGTGCCAACATCACCAGTGAAGATGGAGGCAGAGAAGAAGAAGAAAAAAGGCTAGACAAGCCCAAATCCCTCCATCTTGTCCCCAAAAACGTCTATACTAAAAAACCTAAAACCTACATTTACACTCTGTGATTACTTTATTCTTACACTATTTAAACTGTCGCGGCTTTTATCTCTTCATGTAAAGGTGGCAATTTGCTCCATGGTTCGCAACCGAACCCGCTGGTGTTCTGGGCTGTGTGCCAGGGTCTCCAAGCCCCCTGGCAAGGGTCCCAGGAAACTCCGGACTCCCAGAGGGATGTCCTGAATTCCAACAGTTGTGAGAACACTCAGAGAAAGAATTAAAACAATTCTTATCTTAATCTCTGTACCTGGTGTTTGTGAACATGTGGAAGGTTTGTATGTGATGTTTATGGAAAGATGTTTTACCAGAAGGTGTTGCTCCTAATTAACCAATGGTGTGAGGGGTGTTGTTTAAGGACCAATCAGGTTCTGGGTGAACGATCCTGTCTATAAATATGTGAAGTTCCTAATAAATCTTGCTTTATGCCTTCTGAGCATGGAGTCAATGTCATCTTCCCTCAGCCATTCCTAACTCAACGGCGACAGTTTTACACTCACACAAGACCCAAGGTTCACACCCAGGTCCACAACTCAAACACAAAATTGCACTCATACAAACAACACAAAATCTTTATTATAAAGCAAAACAACAAACACTTTGCCTTTCTCTGGCCATCCCGGTTGCCCAGGGAACGGAACTGAGGATCCAAGCTCCCCACTCACCTCATACTAATAGTACATCTCATTGATTCAGCAGTTATACTTGCCAGTCACACGAGACAAGGGACATGCACATACATCTCACACACATTTACACAATAATCTACTCTTGTTGAGTTAGGTAGTAATATTCCTTTACAAATGCTTCTCAGTTGCACAATGACCTACTTCCCAAAAATAGTCTTAAACCTCTCTAAGATTTTCCCAGATTTAAAATCTTTCACCACCCAAATACTTATAAAACCCCAGCCATGTAACAACACATAAACAAACTTCGAAGGCCCTACTACAAAGCTTTTACTTTTTGCTCTGCTATCCAGTGGACCTAATCAGCTTCCTCAGACCTCTCAGTCAGTGTGTTCAGCTCAGCAGCTTAACACCTCCATTAGCCTAACCATTCATGCCTCAAGGGTAAATTGGGATTTCAGATTTTCTGCATTTTGCCTTTTGCAGATGTTATAGATACATATAATAATATTGGCTTTTTGCAAATATTAAAATGGATTCTATATGTGTGGTGTTAAAGTAACTTTGCTATAAAGATATAGTTTTTATTTCTGTTGTTAACTAAAACTTAGAAATAGCTGATATAGCATGCTTGTGTTAATATGCCTGCTTGAATGGGATAACATCCAATGAAAATATGATGAGGACACTTGTGGAAGAGGTTTTACAGTGACTTCTGTGAGCCAGAGAGAAGTTTGATGTTTACCCCTGAAAGAATTTTCTACCAAGGTCGTTGACATAGAAACCAAGAAAGAAGGATAAATAAGAGAAACCTACAACTGCCTTTTCCAAAGAGCACTTTGTCTTTCGTGACCAATGAGTAAAGTGTAAACTTATTGGAAGCCTTCTTAAAATGGAGTGTGTTGCTTTGCATTGTCTCTGTCTCAACTACGACAGATACCTGCTACAGATATGCCAACTAGCAACACTCACTGTCTGAAGAAAGCATGGACCAAAGCCCAAAACTGGAGGTGATGATAAAAATGGACTAAAACCAAAACCAAGAAACGCATGCTCTAAAAAGGTGGACCCGAGGAGGAAATATGCTAAACAGTTCTTGGAACATGTATACTAGTTTGGGCAAAAGGTTAATATGCATAATTGTTTATGAATATGTAACAGGCTGATACAATAGAAATGGTATATAAAGGGTGTTTCCAAAATAGCAGGTGTGCTCTTGGCTGAGTGCCAAGAAGCACCCCGCTGTATATCTTTGCTTTATTGTCTTTGTCTCTTATTGTCATTTATTAAGCTTTTACATTTTTGCAGGAGAGTGAAGCTGGCGTTTCAAAATTAGTGGCTTCATTTGGGATGTAACACCTCACTTCCGAGACCACCAGGAGATCCTGAGTGGGGAAGGCACACCCCACTGAGTTTGGTGGCCCGCTCTGTTTCTTCTGGCGTGATCAGCGGTTGCAGGTTGCCACCCCATGGACAAAAGGAGACACCTAAAGCAAAGGAAAGGGAAAAGGCTCCCTAAGAACCGCAGTAGCTAGCTCCACAATTCTTGTGCACTAAGACCCGGAGAAGGAAAGAGGATTGGTAAGTATTTTTCAGGGGGCCAGATATGGGGGATTGCCGCGCTGCTGCGTCGAATGCACTTCCCTCCTGTCCGAGCGAGGGGGAAGGCGGACGGGGCTAGCTCGGAGCACAGCAGCAGCTAGCAGCAAGGGGCACTACCCGGATCTGTCAGGGACGTCTGGGCAGCGCCTTCGGCAGGAAGCAGCAACAGTATCGAAAGGAGCGGCAAGGCGGAGAAGCCGGAGAGAAAAGAGGGTCTTAACACGCCCGATGTAGTCCAGTGGTTTTAATGTATCATTGTCTCCACGGCGTCCAGGCGGGAAAAGACGAGGACAAAAGGGGGGAAGCAGTATATAAAGGGGTGTACAAGAACCAATCAGGGGAAACTGAGGAGGGGAATTCAACATGACTGACAACGGTGGCAACAAGTGATACACGAACAAAGGAGGGGCTCGGGGCACCTGCCCAATCACCCCCTGTGGAAGGGAGAAGTTTCTGGAAGGATGGGGGGGTTTCAGGAGATGAACAGGGCTCTGGAGGAGGGGAAAATGTAACGAAAAGGGGCAGTTGCTAGGGGAACGGGGGTGGAGACAAGGGCTTGGCAGCGAGCCCAGACAGGGAGGACACCATTCGAGGGAAAGGGGGAACCATCGAACTGGGTATAGGGTTGTAACTGGGGGAAGCATCACAAAACGGGGGGGGACAATACAAAACAGGGGAGATAACTCAATTGGGAACTGAACACACACCACAACAGGGGATGAATGGTATGTGAGTGAGACGCGGGCTGGCTACTCCAGAGCTGCGAAGTGATGGAGAAGTTTCTGAGGGCTGCGGTTCCATTCTTTTGCGAGAGAAATGGCCACTGAGGAAATGAAGCAAGAGATAAAAGGAGTGAGAGAATTCCCTGGGGTGACTGGGACTGGGTCTCAGGGAAGGGGTGGGACCCCTTGGAGAAAGGGAGCCAAGGGTTTCCTAGCACAATCCACCAGGAAATGGGACAAAAAGTGAGAGCCCTACAAAGTTGCTGGATTGAGGGATACCCAAGAGAATCTGGGGTTAGCCAACAATATTTGAGATTTTACAATACCCGTGGGTGGATATTAACAAGTGACTTGAAAGTAAAAGGTACCTTGTTGTTGTTTTGTTGTAGCAAGCTCCGGGCTTGCTAGGGCCCCATGGAGGGAAGAGGCTTAAAATGCCAAGTCACGGTGAAATAGCAAAAGAAGCCCCTCTCTTTCGCCTTTCAGACCCCAGCTTATCTCTCTGTGACCCCATAGGTCACTTCTCCTTAACCCCTGCTACTGGACAATTTCTGATCTCCCCTTGATCTATATAATGGGCTGTTTTAGCTCATTCTGGTCAGACAAACCCCAATAAAGCCATCGCTGTAGAACGTCAGGACAGCCTTCTCCTCTCTTGCGTCTGCCTGCTGGCCGGCCTGCGCGACGCCTTAGCAAGCAAAAGAGCTGGAATCATAAAAGAGCTGATAATCTCTAAAAAGAGCTGATAATCCTTAGGCTTGCTAAAGGTAGCCAGCGGCTAAGAGCAGCTTGGGTTTCGGGCAGTCTGTCCCCAAAAGACTGAGCTGTCCAGCCCGTGCTGCCTGCTCGGGGGCAAACCTGCTTTCAGCAGGAGGCGGGACATCTTGCTGTGTGTGAGAGATATATTAAAGAAATATAAGTGAGTGAGTATGTGTCACCGACATGTTTTATGAAAAATCCTTTCCTTAGGATTTTTCCCCTCCTGAGAAACTGAGAGGCCTCAGGAACAAACTGTAAACAATTCTTATCTACTGCTGTGGAATGCAACAGGGGGAATCTGTGATTGGCCTCATCAGGCTGTTTCCAATTACGGGCCAATCACAGTTCACCTGTCTGGCCGGTCTCGGTCTGAGAGAAGACCTTTGTTATTCATTCCTTTTCTATTCTTAGCTTAGCCTTCTAGTGAAATCCTTTCCTCTATTCTTTTAGTATAGTTTTAATATATTATCTATCATATAATAATAAATCAAGCCTTCTGAAACATGGAGTCAACTTTCTCGTCTCTTCCCTCATCCTGTGACCCTTGTGGACAAGACCACAAGTATGAGTGAAAGTTTATGTGTAATATAGATTGCTGATTTTAAGTTTATTTTCTGGAGGAAGGTGGATCGCATTATTGTATTATTGGAGAGGAAGGATTTTTTCTTTTTGTGTACTGTGAGGGGGAGTAGTGTTCAAGTTGTCAGAGGAATGGATTAGAGCAGGCACACAGAGGCCAAGGACAAGCAGGTGGGGCCCTGGGGAAATGGGACAAGGAACCAGAGAAAAGGGCTGGGACCCCTTGGAAATGTTGCCTCTCCCTGTCTCCAGTTTCTCTGCTCATGCCAGGAGCTCCAGTCTCCCTACTCATATCAGCTTCTGTGTCTGTGTCAGGAGTTTGAGCGCTCCCCGCCTGTACCAGGTGTGATCGCTCCCATCCCTGCTGTGACTATTGAGCCAACTGCTCCTGCTCCTACATGTTTCTTTGTTGATTCCGGCTTTCCTGCTGACTTCCGCTCCTACCTCTGCCCCCTTACTGGTTCCAGCTTCACTGCCGACCCCCACCCTTGCCTCTGTTCCCTCGGGGATTCCAGCTCCTGTTGTATGTATGGGAGGGGTTCAAGAGGGAGACAGAGCCCCAGAGTGGTCAGGGTCCCAGAAGAGGGCTAGGGATGCCTGTTTCTGCTGTAGTGAGGGGGTGTGCCCTCACCTAGAGGGGGGTGCCAGACATGTTTCAGGGGATGTGCCTGGTGAAGGAGTGGGAAGGACATGCGCTGAGTTTTCTGGGGAAAGAATGCTGTGAAAAATGCATATTATTTGATTGGGTCCTCTCAAATATTAAAATTAACACTGTATTTGTTATGTGGGAAAGTTATGCTGTATTAATTTCTTTTAAGTAGTGCTGTATTAATCTCTTTTAGTCTTGTGGTAAATATGCTTTTTAGGCAATAGCATAATATTAAAATAGAAACTATGTGATGTAAGATACTTTTTGGAACTATCTCAAGGAATAGAAAAGATAATCAAGAAATTCTTTGCATTATCCTAACTGGATAGAGATAACAGCAACAGCCACCAAGATCCCAAGAGACGAATTATTGCCTCCTTATCAGGAAAGCTCAGACTTCGAGGAACCAAGAAGATTGATTTACAAGATGAAGGGGGGAAGCTAAAATAAAGCGGAAACACCCCAGTGTGAAAGGAATGGTTGAATCATGTATGAGATTTATGAACATGCAATAGGCTATTGCTTTTAAGGGTTAATCCTTGTTAGCAAGGTGTGCTTTGTGGCAGAGTGCCAGGCACCCGGATGTCCATAAGTATTTTCTTTTTATTGTCCCTTATTGTCCTGATTTTTATTACTATTTTCATTACTATTAAACGTCTAAAGTTTTAACAAAAGTGAATGGTGTTTTTCACAATTGGTGGCCCATATAGGAATCTAACACCTCGCATCCGAAACCTCAAAGGATTCCTAGTGAGGGAGGCATGCCCTGTCAAGTTTGGCAGCCTCGCTTTGTTTCTTCTGGCATGATCAGCAGACACAGGTTCCTACCCGGTAGACAAAAAGAGACAATAAAACAAAATAAAGGGAAAAGGCTCCCTAAAACCACAGTAATTGGCCCCCAAAGACTAGTGTACATGAAGACCCGAAAAGGAAAAAAAGGATTGTAAGTACTTTTTCGGGTGGCGAATACGGGGGGGGGGGGTTGTGAGATGTGTGAATGAGATGTGGACTGTCTACTCTGGACCTGCAAAGTGGTTGTGGGGTTTCTGAGTGCTGTGGTTTCGTTATTTTGCGAGAAATGTGGCCAGCGGAGAAACAAAGTGAGTGAAAAAGACGTAAGAGAGA